>NC_142508.1:58923636-59075151 GCF_057876585.1 Rhinolophus sinicus | reverse complement strand
TTAAGCCCCTATGTTTTGGGGTGGTAGGTTATGTAACAATATATAACCAAGCATCTTGACTTCAAATGAGAATATTTAGTATTTTACCCTATCCATTCAGCATTTAAAAAATCTCCAGTAGTATCTTCTTGGCACGTTTCTTGTTGGTGTTCATCTAATTAGCACCCTGTTAAATTATATGCCAAGAGCGTCTTAACTTCAGGCTGCATTTCTTGTGTAGGTGTGTGTGTTTTGCAGGGCTGTCAGCTCAATGATGCTACGAGCTTCTAAATTCATTTTTAGACTGCTGCACACATTATTTTCTGGCATGCTTTGATTATATCCCCTTTGCTGTCTGTCCCTGAACTATTTATAGTAAAAATTGATGTAGTGAAGGAAGCCAAAAAAAAGAGCCTACAAATAATATCAAAGCAGAATATGTATTTCTCTCTTGTTGTCATACTAGCCATTAATAACACAATCTGTTGATTCTCTCTTAAGCTCAATTTCCTCAAAATATACTACAGTTTCTTCTGTGTAAGACTGAAATATTGGCTTCAATTTGCATTTTTCCTGATTACCAGTGAGGATGAACATTTTCTTTCCACGTGTTTATTGCTTTTCAGGTGAACTGCTCATACATATTTTGCGCATTATTGATTTTTAGGATTTCTTTATACTGGCTCCTTGAATAAGCTATACAGACTCTCCTTGTCTGTACCTTGTGTTTTGAATCTGTTTATGATTTGTTGTACCAATGTAACAGGATTTCCTTAATGATTGTGCTTTAAGAAAATCTTCTTTACCCTGATAGCCTAAGAATAATTATCTATATATTTTCTAGATATTTTAGATTAACTTACTCATCAAGGTGTTTAGAATATTTGGGCTTGACTAGGGCATGTAATATAAGAAAGGAGTATGTGTTTTTTCCTATGGGTTTCAATTTTCCCATTAGTATTTAATAAAAAGCCACAGTTTCCCAGTGATTATAATACCACCTCTTTCATAAACCAGGTCTCCACAAACACCTGAGTATGTGTCTGAGCTCAGCATTCTCTTACTTTGTTTCTGTCTCTCTATTAATACCATACTCCTTTAAAAGATAATATTTTAAAACTGTGTTTCTAGTTACCTCACAACATGTTTTCTTTTGCTATTGTGCATGGAAATCTTTTAAAAAATGTTTTTTTATTGCACTTTGATTTTGATTACTGAATAATTAATCACTGCTCTTGACTTTAGTTCGTTAAAGGAAATTGCATATATAACCCAAAGCATTGATGTTGATACAGAACTGCCTGATTTTTAACCTCAGCACTGCCATGTGGTAGTTGAGTAGTTTATAATTCTGCTGGGTTTTGCTTTATATAATCTGAGGCTAAATCAATAAAAGCAATAATGTTTGGGGATATGCTGTTAAATGATTTTAAAATCCCTTTTAACTATACTATTTGTTAATTCTCTGTGTGGCAGACATTGCAAACTTGAGATAGCAAGTATTTCAGTTAAATGAAAGGAAAATGTTATGATTAATCTTGATATGTGAAAGAGAGTTTTGCTAAATAACATAAGGGTATTATTATATTGTGATCGTTCCAGCAGAAGGATTAGGAAAAATAGTATATTTAAATTAAAATTGAAATATATTTCCCCCAGTATTTACATCACTCAAGTTTCACTCTAGTTTCAGCACATGTAGTACAACATTTTTCTCATGCTGTATGCATCTGCACACATTTCTGCCTGATACTGATTTAAAAAAATTGTTTTTCCAAATTAACCACTATTTATGAAATTATGACTTTTTATGGGGACAAATCCCCCATCAATTGCTATATTCCCCATTCATACTGGCTCTTTGCTTTCAGAGCACATTTCCTAAAATGCTTGTGGCTGATTGAGGACATGTGACTCATGATAACCCGTACGCAGGAATGACTTAGGTCTCTGGATCAGAGAATTTATTTTTAATGAAAGTTTATTGGGGTGACAGTGGTTAAAGTTTGATTGGAGACCCTCCAAATTGTTGCCTCCTTTGGTAATATTTTAAAAGATGGCTGCCCCATCAGACTTTTTCCCTGTGACAGATGTACAAAGCCACATGTAATGGGAAAAATATAACTAAGCCACTGAGATTTGGGGTTATTTATTACCATAAAAACCAATATGCTAGTTATAAACAATACTATCTAGAAGAAAGGGCTGCCTTAATGAAAACTAATATATGTAGCATTAGCATAATATTAATAGTTAATAGGCAGACTAGAAGTAAACTGATACTGAAGGTTTTAATAATGGCTATTCATTGTATTCTATGATGAAAATTTTGGTAAAACTGTGGTGTGAAATAATTTGGGAGGCAACAAAGCAGAGACCACTCAGGACATATAGAGTTGGAAAAGGCAACTGCCGTTTATCATCAAGTGGTGTAAGATAAAATTCAGAAGGTTTTTGTTCAGTAAAGGACAACTGAGTTTATGCAGCAAGGATCAAATTGAGGGTGTGGCTTTTTACTCATTAAAATTTCTAAAGGATTAAAATGATACCTTGTGAATTTTTTATGTTGAATGTGTATGTGTGTATTAGTACCATCAAATGTATCTTTTGACAAGTTTCTTTTGGTAAGGTTGTGTTTTTGGGATAAGTTATTGCCTGAAGATCTCAAACTGCTTTTGTCATATCTAAGGCACATTCCTTGAACAACATTTCTCTGATTAGATTCTAAAGAAACTTCAAACTTCAAACAGTTTTTTGCATGCTTAATTTATTATGTTTTCTTACGCCAAAACAAGATGTCATTATTTGTTGTTGTAAATATTTATGTTAATTTTTCTTCCAAACTTGTGTGATTCCGTCTGGCAACAAATCAGTTTCATTCAGTAGTTACCCAGAATTTCTCACACAGAAGCACTGATTTTCAGACATTTGCATGATCTTAACAACAAAATCCATATTTAAACAACTATTTTGCTACATCCTAAGCCTAGGAGCTACTATATTGGATATTGTAATTTCCTATAGTAACCTGGGTGAATGTATTTTTGTTTTTAATAATTTCATTTTTGGATTGTTCATTGCTATTGTATAGCAATACAGTTGATTTTTTTAAATTAAATTTATTGGGGTGACATTGGTTAGTAAAATTATATAGGTTTCAAGTGTACAATTCTATAACACATCATCTATAGAAGTATATTACATTGTGTGTTCACCACCCAGAGTCAGTTCTCTTTCCTCTCTTTCCATCACCATATATTTCATCCTCTTTTCCCTCTTCTTCTTCCTCCTTCCCTCTAGTAACTACTAAACTGTTGTCTGTGTTGTGTCTATGAGTTTTTGCTTGTTTGTCTTGTTCATTTGTTGCTTTTAGTTTTATATCCTACATATGAGTGAAATCATATGGTTCTTGACTTTTTCTGTCTTCTTTTGCTTAACATGATAATCTCAAGATCCATCCATGTTGTTGCAAATGACAGTATTTCATCTTTTCTTATGGCCAAGTACGTATGTACCACATCTTCTTTATCTAATCATCTATGTGTTGTTTCCATGTCTTGGCCACCGTGAATACTGTTGCAGTGAAACATAGGGTTATATATATCTTTATGGGTAGTTGTTTTCAGATTTTTTTGTGCAGATACCCAGAAGAGAGATTGCCAGTTTGTATGGTAATTATATTAATATTCTGAGGAAACTCCATACTGTTTTCCATAGTAGCTGTACCAGTGTACAGTCCCACCAGCAGTGTATGAGGGTTCCTTTTTTCCCACAACCTCTCCAACACTTGTTATTACTTGTCTTGTTGATAACAGCCATTCTGACAGGTGTGAAGTGGTATCTCATTGTGGTTTTGATTTGCATTTCTCTAATAGCTAGTGAAGTTGAGCATTTTTTCATATACCTGTTTGCTGTTTGTGTGTCTTCTTGGGAGAAGTGTTTAGGTCCTCTGCCCATTTTTTAATTGGATTCTAGTATTCTGCTACCTTGTTGATCTAGTTTATTTAATATTGTTTTTAGTTTTTCCTTTGAGTTTTATATATAAAAGATCATGCCATCTTTGAACAGAGAGATTTCTTTCTTTCTTTCAATCGATATAAATTTTATTTCTTTTTCTTGCCTAGTTGTCCTGACTAGAGCCTCTAGTATTATTAATGTTAAATAAATGACTTTCTAGAACTGTTGTAGGTCACATCAAAATTGAGAGGAAAGTTCACAGATTTCCCGCAAACCCTGTGCCCTGACATGTGTATAGCCTCGCCCATTATCAACACCCCTCACCAGAGTGATATAGGTGTTGTAATGGATGAACCTACAATGACACATCATAGTCACCCAAAGTCCATAGTTTAGAGTTCACTTGTGGCATTGGATGTTGTATGAATTTGGACACATGTATAAAGATGTGTATCCAACATAATATCATACAGATAAAAATCCTGTGCTCTGCCTATTCATACCCCCTCCCCAAATCCCTGGAAATCACTAATCTTTTTACTGTCTCCTTAGTTTTGCCTTTTATAGAATGTCATATACTTGGGGTCATATGGTATGTAACCTCTTCAGATTGGCCTTTTTCCACTTAGCAACATGCATCTAAGTTTCTTCCATGTCTTTTCATAGTTTTATAGCTTCTTTTTAGCATTGAATGATATTCCATTGTCTGAATTTACACTCTATTTATCTGTTCACTATGGAAGGACATATTGGTTGCTTCCAGGTTTTGGCAATTATGAATAAAGCTGCTATAAACATCCCTGTGCAGATTTTTGCATGGAGATAAGTTTTCAACTCTTTGGGGTAAATCCCAAGGAGTGTGATTACTGGATCATATTATAAGAGTATGTTTAGTTTTGTAAGAAGCTGACAAACTGTCTCCCAAATTGTACTATTTTGCATTCTCATCAGTGATAAATGAGCGTTCTGGTTGCTCCACATCCTTACCAGCATTTGGTGTTGCCAGTGTTTTGGATGTGGGACATTCTATAATAATAGGATTGTTTGCATTTCCCTGATAACATACGAGGTCTGACAATTACATTTGCGAACTCATCCTAGGAAAAGTGCTACATATAATAATATCACATTGCTGAATATCACTATGGTCACTTTCGAAGTACTCCCCCTTGGAAAGCTATGTACCAATGACAGCACCTAGTCCACCCTTCAAATCAATTTTAGAATTCTTTTTCTGGATTGGCCATCAAGCTGTTGTATTACCCTTGATGTCCTAAATGTCATCAAAATGTCTTCCTTTCAATATTTTCTTTATCTTCGGGTAAAGAGAGAAGTAATTGGAGGTCAGATCAGGTAAGTAGGGAGAGTGTTCCAATACAGTTATTTGTTCACTGATGAAAAACTCCCTCACTGACAGTGCCGTGTGAGCTGGTGCACTGTCATGATGCAAAAGCCATGAATTGTTGGTGAAAAGTTCAGGTTGTTTTCATCTAACTTTTTCACACAGCCTTTTCAGCACTTCCAAATAGTAAACTTGGTTAACTGTTTGTCCAGTGGTACAAATTCATAATGAATAATCCCTCTGATATCAAAAAAGTTAGCAACATTGTTGTAACACATTTGCGAACTTGAACTTAATTGTCAGACCTCATATGATGTGAAACATCTTTTCACTTGCTTATTTACCATCTATACATTTTCTTTGGTGAAATGTCTATTTTTTAAATGAGGTTGTTTTCTTATTGTTGAATTTTAAGAGTTCTTGGTATATTTTGGATAACAGTCCTTTATTAGATGTGTCTTTTGCAAATATTTTTTTCCTGTCTGGGGCTTATCTTCTCATTTTCTTGGCATTGTCTTTCCTCAAGTGAGTTTTTCAGTTGATATGCTTTTCAACTCCAGAGTTTCCACTTCTTTCTTTTTAAGCCTGTGAAATAGGGCAAAAGGGAACCCTATAGTTTCAGCTGCACCACTCAGGGTAGTGCTTGTTTGATTGGGGATGTTGGAGGGCATACGTCATGTGCCACCAGTTTTCAGTGTTCTTATCAAGTATTCAGCCATATTTTTACAAAGCCCCCAGGCCTCAGTCTCTACATACCATATCCCACTAAGAATAAGGAATTCTTGTAGAACAAGAAAAGTACAAGATAAGCCTGGAAAATTTTGTGCCAAAAAAATACATCGATATTTAAAATACTATGGGGACATGTGAAGAGCCACTTTGAAGGGACTCCCTGTGGCAAAAATCTGAAACAATCTGAGCATCAAAATTATGCCAGTAACAGACATTCATAGAATTAAATAAGCAAATACGAGTCCATACTGATATAAATATATGAATTGGAGGGGAGAAGAAAAGCTCTTGTGTACAGTAGATTAATAAATAGAGAAATAATGGTTTATTACAAAATCACTTCTGCAACCATCATAGTAATCATTGATTCAGGCAAGTATCATTAATAGATGCTATATATAGTAGATAAAATTTTAATGAACAGAATATTTACATGATCTCAAAGTATCTCCATTAAATTAACTATTAAGCACAAAAGAAAAAAAATAGTAACTCTGTAGGGAAGACCTGGTTGATAACCACCTAATGAAGTGATCAACTTAGCATCACCAACAATGGACAAACTGACATTGTGTCTTATACAATAAGTCTGCGGTCTCCTCAAAATGTATAACTTGGGTCTAGTCATGAGGAAACATCGGGTAAATATAAGTTGAAGGTAAATATAAGTTGAAGGGTGTTCTATGAACTAATTGGCCTGTGTTCTTAAAGAATTTTAAGGTAATGAATGACAAAAGAAAGGCTAAAACTTCATATTCAAGGAGAATAAAGGTACATAACAATTAAAAGTGATTCTGAATTGCAGTCGGATTAAGAAAAAATGATGAAGGACATTATTAGGCCAATTGGTAGAATATGAAGTGTGGAATACGTAATAGTATTATATTAGTGTTACGTATCCTGCTTTTAATAAATATACTGTGGTTGCGTAAGAGAAAACCCATATTTTAAAAAATAGTCACTGAATTTTCTTTTGTGTGGAAAGAGAAATGTTATGTCTACAAACTATACTCAAATTATTCAGAAATACATATGTAACAATATATTTAAAATGTCATTAGAAAAGTATATAACATTTGACCCAGAAATGCCAACATATGAAATGTATTTGTTCTAAAATAAATAACAAAGGAGAAAAACCCATTTGCATCACTATTATAAAACTACTAGTTAATTTTAATATTTTTTTTTAAGTAAGAACAGCTTAAATTTCCACTAGCCAGAATGGAAGAATAGTTAAGGAAACCCTGCCTAATTGACTTGATGTAATAATATGAACCCACTGATTATCATTACAAAATATATGGTAAAGACAAAAATACTTATGTTAACATAACCATATAAAAACATTGATGGTAGCTGTATCAAATGAGTATGTGAGTTGGGAGTGGAAATAAATTTGCAAATAACTTGTGATGGAATTCCTAGCATCTATTTTACTTTCTTTATTCCTATGTTCATGTTCTTTCACAAAATGCGAATAAAAAAAGTGAACAGATCAGTGCTATAGTCCAGCACAAATACACTGTGAATGTTCTGAGCCTACAGCTATTGAATTCAAACGAATTTCATTTTTATGGGCATTAAATGAAATGGAAACAATGATGATTGCAGTGTTCAACCAATTCAGACTGAGGATGTATTAGCAGTTTGTTAAGAACATATAACTTAAATTCTTGCCTTACCACACCCTCCCACAGAGCCCACAGTAAGTCCATGAAAAGACTACTCCAATTTATTTCCTTTCTTGGGGAGGCGGGTAGGTGGAAAAGCACTTCCCAAGTTCTCCTTGCTTTGTTTGATATAATTGAGCTCAGTTGGAAACATTCATGATTTGTACTCTAAGCGGCAGAGGATGAAACAAAGGTTTTGGCAAGGAATTTTTTAAAAAGCTCAAACTACAAGAGTAAACAAAACAAACCGTATCTGCAAACCACTGGTGTTATAGTCATAAGCACAAAAAATAAAAGGAGAAAAAAGAGAGGAAAAAAATTCAGTCTCTGAATTTGTATTGACATAAAAATAGCAGAAATGGAACGATGGTGCTAAGAAATTATGAAAAACACACATTGATAACAATTTTGTAATCAGAAGACTTAATATTGGGTAACATATTTATTAAAGACAACTTCCACATTTGTTCTCACAAGTATATTTTCAGATCTAAATAAATCGTAAATTAAATCAATATCCTGAATATAGGTTTCAAAAGGATTACAAAATCAATTGGAGCCAGTACAAGACAATTTTTAAAGCTGGTGTTATTTATTTGTCAGCTTCAAGAATATACCAGTGGAGAATTTCACTGAGTAGTTAGATGAAGGGTAAGTCATGGGTTTTAAAGGTTAGGAAGGGGATTTTAGGGTGGGCATTCTGATTAAGGATTGTAGGCTATTGCTCTGGATAATCGGATGCACCCACTGGTCTGTTCATTGTTCGTTAAAAAACTCAGATTGCTCCTTGGTCAGGAAAGAGTGTTTAGTCAGGTCCAATGCCAGTTTAGGCAGCATATGTGGAGTCACTCAAAGTTTAGTGAGAATAATTTTAGTGAAACAGTTTTGATTTTCATATCTCCTAGGCACGTACTACTGTCAGGGAAGTTTTTTTCCTTTTACACAATTATAATTTAGAGAAAGGTTTCTAAGTAGATTGATTTTGTAGAAGTAGTAGTATATAATATTTTCAAGTGTTTATTCCCAACTAAATTAAATTGGGGAAGTCTATTTCAAAAGTAATTCAATCCATGAGTTACATAAACAATGACTAAAGAAAGTAATCTGAAGGGAGAGTCACAGCCCATGGTCATCTAAATTAGAAATCAGCCATTACAAACTGACGTCTTTACAAAAACAAAACAAAACAAATATATATACATAGATATGTGAATATATATATAATATATATTATGGGTATATATCCATGATATATATTTCATAAATGTGTATACATTTCATAAATGTGTATACATTTATGAAAAATATATCATGGATATATAAATCGTGAACATATTTGTAAAATATAAAAGAGCAATAATTAAAAAAACAAAGCATAAGTACCTCCTAATCAGTTCAAGAAATCATATATACCTTTGAAGTCTACTTTCTTCATTGACTCCCCTTTTTGTCATTAACTTGCTTTACTTCATATGTGTATAGACATAAAAATGATATTACTTTGAGTTTTAAAACCCTAAAATCAGGTTTGATCCTACAATCTATTTTTAGCTTATTTTTTTTCCTGAAATGTTATTAAATTTATAAAGTACAATACTATTGATAAGGTTTTAGAATCTAGGAAATATGGTAAACTAGGCATTTTTATGAACTCAAAGAACTAAATATTCAGCATGCTAAGTGGGTAGAGGGGAGAAAAAAGAATGTGATGTTAATGAAAGCAAGCTCTAGTATTGTCAAGGAGGAAAAGACACTTTTCCCTCTACCCTTCCTATTCACTGGCTGGGACCCTGCAAAAGAGAGATCAAGAGAAAAAAAAACAGGTTTATTAACATGTGCATCTCTCATGCACATGGAGAAATCAGTGATAAATAAGTCAAATGGGTACTTAGAACTTGGGCTTATATAGGATCTTAACAACAGAATAACAACTTTCTAGAGAAGTGACAAGACAAAGGAAAAGGATGGAGTTTCTAGGGCAGCAAACTGAGAAGGTAAATACTCTATTGGGGGAACTAATGGAAGATAAGGTCTGATTAATAACATTTGTTACGTACGTTCCTCTGGTGTTATCTCTGCGCTGATTGGGGTCTAGAATTTAGGGTTGTCTCTGATGATTAATTTACATCCTTCCTGGTGGAGAAAGGAGAGGGGACATCTTTACAAATTTCCTGGGTTTTTTTGTCCTGGTTTTAGGCAAATAGAAGGCAGTGGGTTCTCAGTTGCCTTCAGCTCAAAATAATCCTTATGCCAAAATTACATATTTTCAGTGGGCATATTCTGCTACTCTTCAGTATTAAACAAGAATTTAAAAAGGAAAAATGGAAGAAGGTGGAGTAGAAAAAAGGAACTTAGGGTATGGACTCTGAAAATGAGAGTAATAATTCAATGTTATACAGATTGTTGATCTTTGAGAAGTGGTTAAAGGGCTAGTAAATATGTTTCTATAAATCTGTGTCTTAGACTGGTTTAATTTCCTTAGTTTTAGAAGTTGTCTTTCATTTGTAGCCTCCTTAGAGCTGAACAGTATGGGATAATAAAGACACCAACAGAAGGCGGAATCTGCATGGACAGATTTTAATGATTTTATCTTTATATAGAACTTTGGAAGTTGAAAAATAGGGCCCTGGGTAGAGAGCCAAAATTATCTTCAGTCCTCCGAATAGAGAAAAATTGCCAATATCTAGAAAGGAGCAATTTGCATTTTAAGGTGTATCCAATGATCTGAGAGATAGCAACACATCAGGTGAATAATAACTTCATCTGCTGCAAGCTTTTCTTAACATCTCTATTTAGTGCTTGAATGCATATTTCTATTTTATTCTCCTATCTCCTGCTCTCCCAAAGTACTGAGCACTCCACAATATTGAAAGTTAGCCTTAGAAATGATAACTACATCTAATTCTTATCATGGGTTGTAGGTGTGTAGACTAACTCTAAGCAAGGCTATATTTCCACATCTCACTTTTTGCCATATCACAGTGAAAATGTAAATTGCAAATCTCTTTACTTCTCAGATTGTGTGCCGGGTCCCCTGCAGTTACAAAAATAATACACTTCTTATCATCAGAAGGTCAGAGTCTTCTTACCTATATGGCCATGGAAAGCACAGTTCCTGCTTCTCAAATTGGATCTGTTTCTTAAAAAGCAGCATCTTCTTTGCCTCGAGGCACTTTTTTGGCATTCATATATTTCAAAGCCGGCTTCATTATCCAGAAAAGAAAAATTATGATTGTTTCTGCTTCTCCGAAACTATAAAAATTCACAAGCACCTAGTGTATGTCTAGTTATCTGAATTTTCCTCCATTAGGTAACTGATTTATTCAATAAAAGCGGTATAGGAACGTTTCTCAGAGACATTTACTCTTCCATAGGCATCATCAGAATTTCATGTGGCCCTTGAGAGGGTTTCCTGTATCTTGGGCCCACGCCTGTGAGGATTCATTTTGTGTGTCAACCTGGCTAGGTCATGGTACACAGATATTTGGTTAAACGTCAGTCTAGATGTTACTATGAAGGTATTTTTTAGAATGCAATAACATTTACATCAGTAGAATTGGAGGAAAATAGATTATCCTCCCTTACCCACTCCCTAATGCGGTGGGCCTCATCCAGTCAGTTAAAGGTCTTACGATAGAGCCTGAGATCCCCGAGGAAGAGGGGGTTCTGCCATCAGATTCAAGCTGCAACATCATCTCTTCCTGGTGTCTCCAGCCTGCTGTGCAAATCTCAGACTTGCCAGCTTCCATAATCACATTAGTCAGTTCCTTTAAATCAGTCCCTCCCTTCCTCTTTATAGACACACGCAATTTGTATGTGTGTATATATATGTATGTATGTATAAATATATGTATAAATAATGGAACACACATCCCACTGGTTCTAGTTTTCTTCACAACTCTGACTAATACACTGCTCCTCGATATGACTGCTTCAGTCCTTTTTTAAGAAACTTAAATATATTTACTAAGATAGCCTTAATATTACCCTCATCTTGACAACCTTGACCAGGATTCTTCCTGACTCCTGACACCTGACCTCCCTCATCTAGAGCACTTGTGTTAGAAACCTTGTCACTGTACATTTTTCTGCCCCTTTGAGATATCTTTTAAAAAGCCTTTTTGTTTTTACATCCCATCTCTTTGAATGTAAACGTCAAGGAAGAGAGTATCTTTACACTCTCCAGTTTCTGTGAAAAGGTGAGAGCCTAATTTTGATGTGCACTTTACTTCTAGTGGTAAAACTACCTCCTGTCACAAAGATATGGGAGAGTTTACTTGTCCTTAGGGTAAATTCTGTGAGGAAACACAGAGGACCTGTGTGGGGTCTCCCTCTCACATCAGCACTTACCAACTCCCCTGCGCTTTGTTTCAGTGACGTTAAGCTCAGACTGGGTTCTGGTCTCTTTCCCCTCTTGTACTAGCCTAACGTTGGTGCAGTTTTTGCTTTGGTGCCGTGAAGAGGTTCCGCTTTCCTAAACTTGATACTGAAGTTACTAATAATTGGCCAGCGTTCTCAAACAGTAAGTTTTCCATGATATGTTCAGATTTTTGTTTAGTCACTCAGAAACTGTATACCTGCCTTCACACGAAGTTTCTTACAAAATGAAAAAAATTAAAACCACACTCGGAATGGATGAAGTAAATAAGAAATATAATCCTAGGAGTTAAAAAGGCAAAGTTTTCAGTCAAATGACAAACCTAAAGGAAGTCTGATAGCCGTACACAGTGAATGTCAACTGTCTCTCTCTGTGCAAAGCTTCCTTGATTCACGTGGTCAGTGTAGGTCCATTTCTATGTGGCATCATTTTCTTCTTCTCAACTCCCCACTGCAAACAAAGATGAAAACCAAAATGTCTTAGCCAGATATCCAGAGTCCAACATAGTCTTATCTTAATTTTCCTCCCAAATTACATAATTCTGGAAAATGAAAGCTAAAGTGTTACTCTGATATTGAAAGACATTGTGTTGTTTGTGAATGCCTAATATCAGTGTTTTTAGGTTTTGTTTTCCTCTTGGCCTAATTTAATTACCTAGAAATGAATATTTAAATATCTTCTCTGTTGAATTTAAGCCTCAAAAATTAAACATTTGTGAATTAGAGATGAGAACCCTCCTCACAGTGTGAGAAAATGAAACACAAGTCAGCTTTCAAGTGGCTGCCCCACTCAGTCTCCTCCTCTTACTCCTATTAGAGGGGCCAGTGCCCACTGTCTGGACCCCAGGTTGGATGGTCAATTTGTCTTGCTTTGAATTGAAAATTATCACGCTAGAGAATGTCATGTCCTATGATGATATATAGTCTTCCTACACACAATAATGTTCCCATTGTTTAGCCAGGACTTTCTAGAATTTGTCCAAATGGACAGAAATGGCAAACTCCACCATGACTGGCCCATGCTCACAGAAGTTCTATTTCCAAAATGACTTCATTGCTAGATGTAAGACTCCGATTAGAATCAATGCATTTACTTGTTCAACAAGTAAGTTAGACATACTTCACATATGCCAGCTTCAGACACCAGTCGCAAGTGGGTCTATATTTACAAACCAGAAAGCTTCACTGAGTTTGATGTCCAGAGTTTTTACTGGGGCTTTATTATGTAGGCATGACTTATTAAATCACTGGACATGTGATTGAACTCAATCTCCAGGCCCCCTCCTCTTCCAGAGGTCAGGCTGGCCCAAAGTTCCAACTCTCTAATCCCATGGTTGGTCTCTCTGGGGATCAGCCTCCATCCTGAAGCTATCTAGGGCCCTTCCCTGACTTACCTCATTGGCATAATAAAGACACTCCTGTTACTCAAGAAGTTCCAAAGGTTTTGAAGTACTGGCCCTGTAACCAGAGAGAAAAAACAGACATATTCTTTATTATGCCACAAGTGATAGCTCTAAAAATTTAGGATGTATGAGAACTACAAAGGAGACTTTAAAGATTCACCCTCTGCAGATCTGAATTGATGTTCAGAACTTCCAAATTTTCAAGAGCATATAAAGAATTCTACATGGCTGATGAGTATGTAAATTGGCACAATCACTTGCAAAACAAGTATCTGTCAACAGCCACTAAACCTGGACATATAAATACTCCTGATGGACCAAATACACTTCTAGGTATATACTGGATAAAAGTGTCCACTGTCAGGAAAATTGTGAAACAGTCTGAAATGCACACATACCCACACCAAAGATTACTGGGTTTCTGTCTGGCTCACCCTTCCAGCTTTTACAATTCCCTTCTAGGTTTTCCAATTCATTGTTTCTGAACTATTTTATAACTCTGTAGGTGGTAGGAAACATTTAATACTGTAAATTGTTATTTTTACATAGAAATGCTAATGATTTCAATCTTGTGGAATGCAACTGTTTATTGTCCTGTAAATGTTGACCAGTTTAGCATTTACTTGTAAATTCATTTCAGCATTCCTGATGGACTATTTGAATTCTCCTTTGAACCAATGGGACAGTTTTCTGTCTTGCTAATTAATAAGTTAATTAAAATCTATGGCATGTGTTCTTTTTATATTTGTATGAAAGTTATGATTTTTCCCCTTTAAAAAATGTATCATTTACCACCACCAAAAGCAAATACTAGACAATTTGTAGAAGCACTATTTGTAGTATACTTGGGAATAAAGGGTTAACTGTGGGTCTGCAACTCTGTTTCATTCTCCTTGGGGACAACTCAGGCAGTTTTGTCCTCCTTTAAGCATACTGATGGAATTTACTAGCTGGAAGATAAATGAGGGTCTTCTGGGGCTGCTGTATACTGATTTCTTACCTAAGAAATCCTTTTAGTATGCTGTGCCTGGTGTGTCTGGGTTGTATATTGTAAATAAGCCTCCAGTGAGGATGGGCCGTGGATGGGAGTTATCACTTCATCCCTCTGAACCCAAAAGGCATCTTGGTGTAGAAAACAAGGTGACCTAAGGAGTTACACCTAGAAAGAGACAAAATCATGATTGCTGTTGATAATATGTCACAGCATTTTATGAAAAAAATTATGCGAGACTCTCATCTGATACTCTTGGAGGTGTAACTTTGTGGTCACAGTATATTTGACTAACAATCCACAAGTGATAAATGTGCAAGTAGTTTAGAGCTCAATAAAGTTAGAGGTTAACCAGAAAATATTGATAATTTAATTTATTGGCCTTTAGACAGCCAGTCTTATACATAATTTAGCAATCTTATTTAGACATATTTAGACATTTCTTTCTTGACTAACCAAACAATCTTCTAGTTTCTCAGTTGTTCTTTAAGTGAGGTCTCTTGTATTCTTGGTGGTTCCCTCGTTGATGAAATTAATATGAATTTGGGAATTGTGCTTTATATTCTGTTATCGTCAAGGGCTGGCTGAGAAAAAAAAGGCATTCTAATATATTCTCACAGAAATGGAGGTCATATATCTCATTGCATACCCTTAAAGATTATTTAAATTTTAAATATTATTTAAATTTCACTATTTTAATCACTAGATGCAATCATTTTTCAATCGAAAAGTTTAATAAGTCAAGAAGTATTCTTGTAGGTATAAAAAAATTCAATATTTATCCCAACAACTCAGATTCAGTCATTATTGTTTTAGTATAGTTATGGTTAGGGCCATTGTGAATTTTTTGTCCGTATTTATCGTCAGCGTGGAAAGGAACATTTGCTTTTTAAAAAGCTACCTGTATTTATTCCCTCACACCAAAAGCAATATTTACCTTAACAGAATTCTGTCTTTATGGGACATCTTAATGGACCTATTGTTTATGAAGGAAAAAAACCTATGGTTTTTCTTGGATAGGACAGTTGAAGAAAATATAGAACTAAATTGCTCTCCAAAATTAATATAAAATGGTATTTCATAGGAAAAACATTTGTTCTGTTTTCCTTTTTAATCTCATAGATTTTAAAAAAGTATTTTCCTGTTAGTTATAGTATGGGCTCTGTACTTACGGGTTCTGAATTATTTTTTAATGCCTGTAATAAAGAGTTCCGATTTCCAGTCCTACATGTAAGGAGCTGGAAGTCATTACTACATCCTAACAATAAGTGAAAAGATAAAAATGAACAAACGAAAAAATCAACAACTCATCTTAGATCTGTCAGGTCACAGGGCAAAATGCTACACCAAAACTAGAGACACAGACAAGTGAATATAGAGAATCACAGCCTACCGGAGCAGAAACCCTCTATACTAAAACCAGTGCTGGGTTCCTTTTACCCAGTATATCATGTCTAGATTATCAAGAAAAAATTTCAAGGAATACTAAAAGGTAAAAAGCCCAATTAGAATAAAGAAAGCAAGCATCAGAACCAGACTCAGACATGTCAGAGATGTTGGAATTATCAGACTAGTAATTCAAAACAACTATAATTAATGTGCTAAGGGTGTTAATTGATAGCACGTAAGAACACATGGACAATGTAAGTAGAGAAAGCCCACTTCTAAGAAAGAACCACAAAGAAATGTGAGAGATCAATCAATAACACTGTAACAGAAATGAAGAATGTCTTTGATGAGATCATTAACAGACTGGACACAACTGAGGAAGGAATCTCTGCACTTGAGGACATCTAAATAGAATCTTCCCAAAGTGAAAAACAAAGAGAAAAATGACTAAACAAAAAGTATAGACAAGAACTCTGGATCAACTACAAAAGGTGTAACATATATATAATGTAAATACCAGAATAAGAAAGAGAGGAACAGAAGAAGTATTTGAACCAACAATGCCTGAAAATTTCCATAAATGTCAGACACCAAATCATAGATTGAGGACACACAAGGAACACCAAGAAGAATAAATGTTAAAAACAAAAATGTAAAAAACAAAAATATTACACCAAAGCCTATTATAACCAAACTTCAGAAAGTCAGACAAGGTGCTTTTATCAAGATTTTTTTCTTTATCTAGAGAGGATGAGTGGTAAGAATTTTATATCCAACTTCTCTTCACAAACTATGTAAGAGGAGGGGATGTGAAATATTTAAAACGTTGAGGAAAAAAAATCATCAACCTAGAATTCTGTACCCTGTAAAATTATTCTTTAGACATGAAAGACAAACACTTTCTCACACAAGCAAAAATTGAGCATATTTCTTTTGCTACTAGACCTGCTTTGTAAGACATGTTAAAAGAAGTTATTTACAGACAAATAATTATATAGAGAGATATAGACATAGATATAATGATATATGTATATATTTCAGAAACTCAGCTTTACATAAAGAAAGGAAGAACACTGGAGAAGGAAAAAGTGAAGGCAAAGTAAACATTTTTAATTTTATTCTAAATTGATCTAATATAATAATTTGTTTAAAATAATGATAGTAACAATATATTTGATTATATCTGCTTACATATATATGCTTATGTATACTTATATATAAATGAAATGAATGACAGCAATAATATGAAGGAGGGGGAAAGAATTAGGACTAATTTGCCAAAAAAAAAAAAAAAAAAGGTATAGCTGAGAAAATGGACTCATATAAAACGCTCAGTTGAAACCATAAAAGGAAGAAGAATGGAAACCAAACAATATGGTAGATGTTATCCAAATATATGAATAATCACTTAAATGTCAATGGTCTAAATACATTTTGACAATCTCTGTCTTTTAATTAATGTATCAAAAGACAAGACACAACTATGTATTGTTTATAAGAAACTTACTGTAAACATAAGTTAGATTACATATACATTTAAAGTAAATGGATGGAGAAAGATATTATATCATGATAATACTAATCAAAAGAAATCAGGAGTAGCTATATTAATATCAGAGCAGACATCAAAGCAAGGCAAGTTATCAGAGGTGAAGAGTGGCATTGCATGATAAAGGGGTCAATTCTCCAAGAAGACATAATAATCCTTAATGTATGTGGCTACAACAGAGCGTCAAACAACATGAGACAAAAACAGAACTGCAAGGAGAAATAATCTACTATTAGAGGTGGAGACTTCAACACCCCTGTATCAGAAATGAACATAGTTGAACTCAACACACCATCAATCAAAGGGATACAATGTAGTTTATAGACTATTTCATCCAACAACAGCCAATTACACATTCTTCTCAAGCTCATAGGGAACATTCATCAAGATAGAACACATGATGGGCCCTAACACACCTTAACAAATTTGATAGAAGCATACAATGTGTGCTCTCTGACCACGATGAAATTCAACTAGAAATCAATAATCAAAAGACAGCTGGAAAATCCCCAAATACTTGGAGATTTAAAAAGATGCTGCTCAACAACACATGGGCCAAAGAAGAAATCACAAGAGAAATCCAAAAATATTTTGAACTAAATGAAAATGAAACCACAACTTACCAAAATTTGTAGGATAACAATGAAAGCAGTGCTTTGAGGCAATTGGAGGTTTTCTGTTATTCATGGGACCACAGCCAGACCTGTAATTGCTCCTCCTTCTACTGGATCATCTTTCAGTTTCTTTGACTTTTGGGTCAGATGCCTATATAGCTCTGTAATGAAGGGCACCAGCTTCTCCTGTAAGACATGCACATCATCAAGGTTGAGGACAATGTCTATTTACACAGGTTCCACTCCATCCTCATAGGTTCCAGCTTATGTCTGTGGGTTCCATCTTGTTTGTGATCACCCTCTTTTCTTCCCTCTTTAACTGCCTGTCTTGCCAACTCAAATTCCAACATCAGATACAAAGACAACAGCCTTGAAGAGAGTGCTTGCTCAGTTCTCACAGTTGCATAAGTTCTAATCCCTGCAATAGATAGACAGATAGACAGACAGACAACCTACAGATAACTTCAGGCTTCAAGATGAAAGATTGGATATTTCCCTCTAATTTCAGGAACAACACAAAACATTTACTCTTGTAATTTCTATTCAGTGTTGTCCTAGAGCTTCTAGCCCCCCTAAAATATGACTAGATAAACAAAAGGTATACTGTTAGAAACGAAGACATAAAACTGTCTTTAATTACAAATGGCGTGATCGTCTATGTAGAAAGTCCTAAAGAATCTAAACAAAAAGCTACTAAAAAAACAACTGAGTTTAGCAAATGTATAGGATGTAAACCAAACAGGAAAGAGTACATTAAATATGTAAGACTCTTTTTGTCTCTAGAAAATAGAAATCTAATCTATTCTGACAGAGAGCAGATCAGTGATTGCCTGAGGCTGGACCTTGGTATGGGTTTGATTGGGCAGGGTCACCAGGGAACCCCTTGAGGTGATAAAAGGTTCTGTATCTTGAGATTTTGGTGCTTATATTAGTGTATACATTGTTTTAAAATTCATGGACATCTACAATTTAAGTAGATGTGTTTACTTATGTAAATATATCTCAATGCATTTCACAAAAATTTTAAAACTCACCAACACATATCTAAATCCCATTTTAAGACTGCTGACAATTCCCAACCATCTTACAACCACATTCAAGAATATACACATTCACACAGTTACACACAATCAGATTCTTTTTAAATTTTGTGATTTAACTAATGTGAGGTTGAACAAGTCATTTGAAATCTTTGGACAAAGAGCTATGTTTGAAAAAAGACACTTAACTATTTGATTTCTATATAACCTGGGATCTCACCTAGGAACAACAGGATCTCCAGGGTTGTCCAATAGAACTTTGATGATGCAAATGTTCTATATTACACTGTCCAATGTAATAACCACAAGCTACATGTGACTATTGTACATTGAAAGGTGGCTAGTGTGACCGGGAAAGTAAATATTTAGCATTATCTAATTTCAATTAATTTAAATTTAAATTTCCATATGTAGCTAGTGGCTACTATATTTGATGGCCTAAAATAAAGTACTTTTGACCTGAATCTACTATTTTATGAGTCTATAGCTATGACAGTAATAAATAAAAAAATCATCTCTGAAAATAAGAAACTTAAAGTTTTATTACATGCAGCTTGAGTTAACTGTCTGATACAGTCTGAATTATAGCAGACACAGTGCATCTGCAGAGATAGACGGCAAATATATTTATTATAAATAAGCTGTTTAATTGGTATGTGTTTGATTTCTGACTCGTGTGTGTGTCATGACACAGACAACCCCCTGGTAGGATCAATTTCACCCAGGGTAGCCTATGAAGGAAGAAAAACTACTTGGATGCATTTTACATGGTGGTCAGTACAAGTAAACACAAACAGTGGTGTTATTTTCAAAGAAACAAAATATAAAATGACTTGCATTTGAAAAATACCACCCATTGAGCTTAGTGGCAGATTTTTACAGTTTTCCTGAATTTGCTCATTCCTGAACATTGGCTCATTAAGATATTTTTCACCACAATCTTGCTCCTTTTACTACAATGATTTAAGATGTGCACAGTATTCTTAAAAGTAATTGTTGATTTTCAAATAGACATTCCCATAAGAAACAATGCTGGAAAATAAAATTCTGCTTTTCCTTGAAGTGTGAAATCAAGACCTCAGTGTCCACGTAATCAATTGACTTACGAATAAATCTTCACCTTGTGGAGAAAACAGTGATAATAAGGAGTCCCTGAAATAACCTGCAATGTTTTACTATCATTCTTGATCTCATTCAGCCTTAAGAAATGTTTATCATGTACACACGGCAAGCTGAAATTTAACTTTTTTGTTAATGTAAGTGTAAATTCAAAGGATTTGTTACTATGGAGAAAAAGGTTCTGTCTAGAAACTGTACTTAACTAATGACATATATACACACACACACACACACAGATATATACATACATATATATATAATCATTATATATATATATATATTTCTATAATAAAGTAAATCCTCAATGCCATCAATACTTTCGTGAAATTTTAATGGAAACAATGTATAACCAAACCAATTTTACCACAGGCTAATTGATATAGGTTCCTATGGCATCTCATCAACATTTTAAATGAAACGATGTTGAATGAAAGGATATTATTTGAGGGCCTGCTGTATATTTATGTGTGTGTGTGTGTATACAGAGGGTGCCAAAAAAAGTATACACATTTTAAGAAAGGAAAACTGTATTAGCATTGTAATACTCAATATATACCAATAACAAAAGGTGAATGAATACAAGTCACGTTTGACTTCTGCAATTACAAGAGGTGCTCAAAGTGGTTACGTTACCATCAGTGTCCAGATATTTCTGGTTATGGCAAACTACTGCTTGAGCAATGTTGACCAAAGTGTCCACTTGTACACATTTTTTTGGCACCCCCGGTATACACACACACACACACCTCCATTGATGTCTTATGAAATTAAGTGCACACACCACACATAACTTTAATTAATGGCAGATATGGACAATATAATGTCAAACATCACTTTGAACAGATCTTCTTTGAGGATTCTTGTGACATCCTCTAGAACAGAAAAGCCCCATGGTCAATTAGAATGGGGAAAAGCTGTCTACCTTCCCTCTGGAGAGACACTGAGCATGCCTGCAGCTTGATAATGTTGTCCAATCAAATAGTTTACAAACTTTTTGACCAAAATACCCTTTTCTATTGAAACACTAACCTACTCTAAAACTAATGGTCCAAGGAACACAATTTGGGGGAAACCATCATGCAAAGCTCCATTCATTTTTAAATGTGGATTACAATATTCTTTAGTATTTATTCAAATGTAATTGCTGTAACTTAAGGAACTTATTTTACTAAGTTTGTAGCTGCCTTATAGTAAGATGTTTCTTCATATGTTAGTCAAAATGGACTCCAATATCATAATTTTGCATATTTTTTCACTGAAAATTATTTTTGTATGCATATAGCACAATATGTCCTGTATTAAAACTTAATACTCTATATTATTTGTGACTTTATTTTATAGACTAAAAGATTCCATGCATAGTTAATTGTCTGAAGTTTCCTATTGACTGAAATATACAAACAAATAGATGACAAACTGTACAAAGATCCCCAGGCCTTAGGGGCTTCTCCTAGTTTCTGATTGTCAAGCTGATAGAGCTGATCTTTGTCTTATTTTAATACGCAAAAAAAGGGGGAAGAAAACATTAAGTTAGCTTATTTATGTCATTCTGTTTTGAAATGAATCTCAGGTGTTTTCCAGAAATACATATTGTTACATATAAGAATGTGTATCTCTGACATATAAGATAAAATATAAATGGTTAAAGGGAAAATATTAGTACAAAGATAAAAAAAATAAAAGCATGGCTGAGGAAGACTAGCTCAGTTATACCTAAAAATGGTTTTAGTTTCCAGTATTCTGGGATTCTATATTTGAAAATGAGTGTATTAATTTATTTTATTGACTTTTACTGGCTCTGTTTTCATGCTTTTCCAATATAATGTCTAGTGACTAGATTAATGTCCTGTAAAAATGCATCTTTAAAGGAAATTATATTCTATATTTATTTAAATCAGAATATATTTTACAAGAATTGTCTTCAGGACTTGAGGAAAATTAAATAAAACTGCTATATTTAGGAATTTACTTTGTATCTTTGAATATTAAATAAGTGCATTCACACTGGTTATAAATTTATACACATTCAAACTCTATAGTTGATTAATATGTATTGTATTGAGTTTTCATTACTTTATAATTATTCTGTTTTGGCAAAAAAACACATTCTTTCAAATCAGAGATTTGAAAAATAAGCTCACTATTTCATTTATTTTCCAGTCTTCTTCCTTCTTCCTTCATTATATTGACTACTCATTTTAAGTTTATTTTACTTATGTTTTAGTTATATGAATATTTTTTAGTTTACTACATGTTGCTTTTATGCTGTATTTTTATATGGAGGAAACAAACTCCTTGACATTCTTTATGTATGTTTGAGCCCCTCTTCATAACATTATATTAGGATGGGGGGTGATATGCATTTCTGGTTGATGTGTTGGGGG
Organism: Rhinolophus sinicus; assembly: GCF_057876585.1. Lineage (NCBI taxonomy): Eukaryota > Metazoa > Chordata > Mammalia > Chiroptera > Rhinolophidae > Rhinolophus > Rhinolophus sinicus. The sequence goes on along the minus strand of NC_142508.1, from coordinate 59,052,602 downwards.
CTGCCTGGAGTGTATGCTGACAATTAGAGGATAATTCAGCATATCTAAAATGAGGGATGCTATCACTTTAGCAATGTGAGCTCTGGGTGCTGGAGAGCTGAAATTTTAGCTCTTACATTATTCTGTAATTGCTCCCTCTGCCTCATTGTTCCCAAAGTAGTGTCGCCTCTGTTCCATGGTGTTCTTGGTATTGATATTATTTTCTTTGGATTATATATATATTCCCTGATTAAACACGGAGAACAATCATGCACTTTCATGATTTAAAAAAAAAATCATTGAAATCTATAGGAAGTAGAAAAGCCTAAATAGTTCCAAGTTATTCTCTTTTAATAATGATGATAAAATTTATAACGTATATTTTTAAAATTTGGCATTGCATGGTAAGGTTTGACTTCTTGGGCTGACACAGAGAAAGCATATAATTCAATGTTATCAGCCAATTGCAGTTTACTATGGGCTAGGTACTGAACTAAGTGATTAACATATAAACGATATCATAAGCATATCATAAACTCTCATAAGCATTTTAGAGATTAATTAACTTGCCCAAACTAATGTTGCAGCCAGCCAACGAACACGTGACTACACATACACACAGCCAAAAGATCCAGCTATATGTATTCTTGGTAATTATCATATCTATGATGTTCCCCTACCATCTCTAGTCTAGCACAACTAAAAGTAATTATAAAATAAATATAGAAATCTAGCTGTGGGAGTTTTGAGCAAGTAGATTTCCATGGCTGGGAGGAATTAATTTTGTTTGGGAAAATAGAGTAGATTAGAAAATAGTTGATAGAAAAAAGAACAGAGGGTCCGAAAGAGACACAAATTTTTACAGTGATGAAAATGTGCTCATCATAATATGATTTCAAATGTGTTTGCTTTTGGATAGTACAAGTATCAGATTAAAAGCAGTTGAGTCTACTGAAATGCAGACAATCATACAGATATTTCCATGTTTTTGTAACAAAAGTAAACAGTAAATTTGGACTTGGCTTAATTTGATTTTAGGCAAGTTCCACAGATAGTTATGTCTAGTCCACAAAACAGGAGATATTCTATCATATCTTCTTAGAGATACTGATATAGAGATTATTTAATCTAGTAGGTTTCCATATTTTGTTTAAGGATCAAACCCTCTATTGCATAAAAGACAAAACAAAATATTGCTTTCATCTGTAAAACATGAGCCAACTAAAGTAGGCAAGCTTCCTTTTATCTCTTTTCTCCCTACCCCAGTCTCCATTCTAGGGCCTCCCCATAGAACCTCAGAGCTCACGATGTGGTTTGAAAGCCAGCAACCCCCTCCACTGGTCCTCTTTATAGATGAGAAGATAGTGGCCCAAAGAGCTTAATGATTTATCAAAGACTGCAAAACTAAGCAGTGGCTTCTGTGCCAGGACTTAAAATTCATGCAGTGTCCCCACTGGGGTTGGCCCTATCCTACATGGGTGGAAATGCAGAAATCCCACAAATTACCAAAGATAAAACAGCACTGACTTTCCTGATAACCTGCCCTGTAACAGGAACAACAAGCAGAGCTTTACTCATAGCACTAGTAGAGCTACGGAAGAGATGATAGATAAGGAGGCCAGAAATAGGAGATAAAGGCAGAGACAACAAGGTGACAATGTGTTCAAGGCCATTGCAGAAGGATATTTCCAAAAGGAAGGAATGTGGTAGGTAATTACTTGTAGTTCAGTGGTTCCCTATTTTGAGAACAGACCATTAACAAAAAATAAGAGGAGGAAGAAGAAAAATACAAGAAGAATACATCCTAAAAAAGGCCTGGTTCTTGTACCGAAAGCTTTAAAACTCTACTAAGATAATTAAGTAAATAAGAGATTCTGAAATAGTGGAAAGACATCTCTTCTTCCTGGAAAGGAACATTTGGTATCATAAATATGTGAATGTTTCCTATGTCATCACATTAATTCATAATGTGAATTAAACTATGTCATCTCAAGCCAGTTATAGGGTATATACACTCACCATGCTGCAGGATAATATATATTTTCATCCTGTTTAATGTGTACATATGCATAAAAAAACGCCTGGAAAGATAACACACCAAATATTAATTGCAATGATATTTAAGAATGGGGACCGGAATAGGGAATTATGGAGGACTTGTAAACTATTATTTAACACACTCTGTGTCCTGCTTGATTTTTTACAACTATAATAAGATACTGTTTTTACCTAATAATTTCATAATAAAGTGAAAACAGTAGTAGGGTAAGCTCAAATATAACCAAACACTACCTTTTTTTCTTCTTTCCTTCTTGTTTTCTCTTTGTTTTTCCTGTTTAGATTGACTTCACTGATTACCAGGAAGCTGATTTTTTTTTTTCCCTAGTAAGAATAATGGGCAGTAAAAAAGATGTGAAGCTTGCAGATTAATGCTAATAAAATGTGAATAAAATCTGTGCAGAGCAGCAAAGACAAAATCATTCTTCAATTTCTCCCATTTATTTTGCGAACAATCAGGTGATAAGATGCTTTTATTATACCCTATGACTCTCAAAAAGAAACAAGAAGGTATTTTGGGAATATTAATTTAGCTGAGAAAATTTAAGCAACTGATCTTGGATGGCCTTGCTATGTAGAACTGAGTGTGTGTATGTGTGTGTGTGTGTATCTTTTCCCTTTATATCACTGCATATTAAAAAAACATTCAGTCCTCAGTGTTGTATTTCTTCCTTCCTTCCCTAGTTTGCTCCTTAGGTTAACATTTAGCTTTCAGTGTAAATCCCCCCATGGATGACCATGTCCTAATTCCCAGATCCTGCGGTGATATTACCTTTCATGTCGAAGGGGAATTTAAGTTGTAGATGGCATTAAGGTTGCCAACCAGCTGACCTTAAAATGTGGAGATTATTCTGGATTATTCGGGTGGGCCCAGTGTAATAACATCTTTTGCCCATTGAGGCCCATTTCAGATTTCTGAGCTCCACAAATCGAAGGCAACACACTTATATTGTTTTAAGCCACTAAGTTTGTGGTATTTGTTATGACAGTGATAGAAAACTAATATACCAACCTAGAAAACATAGCCTGCCAGTTGCCTCCTCACTTAATCTTCCTCTGAACTTCCCAGCCTACCAGGCTGGTTTGGGTGCCTCCTTTGAGCTCTCAGACCCCTATGCTCACCCTGTGTTCATTTCTCTACGTGTAGGGGCAGAGAGGAGTTTGAGGATAAATCCTCGCTGGTCTGAGGCCTTATCCTTTAATCCCTTGAATCTCTGTGATGATTGCATCTCTAGTTCAGGGAGGCTGTAAAAATACATTGAGAATGACTATAGGTTACTGTGTGCAAATAGTTATTTTTTAGAATATAATTTTACTGTAATTTAGAGTATTCCAGTAATGTTGTGTGTTTACCATGTTCCAAACTTTGCCATGTATCTTAGATAGATTGATTTCATATTATATTTGAAACAATTCTATAGGTTAGCTGCTATTGTTTTTACTATCACCATCAATCATCATTCCTGATTTACTTATTAGGAAACTAAAGCGCAGAGAAGTTGCTGACAGACTCCAAGGTGGTTATGCTTCTCTGTCTTATTTTTAACCTTGGCAGTTCTCCTCTTGAGCCTGAGTTCTTAATCAACACAATCTGACAGCTCTTCAATATGTTCATATGAAAAAGTCTACCCCCATAAATCACCTGTGATGCTGAAAGAGGAGGCTTTAGCTAAAAATGTTAAGGTTATCATACCCAGAGTGACAGGTCCAGGCAGGGGAGTGGATGAAAGGTGAAATCACACCACAGCCAGGAAGATATACTGTAGGGTGGCCTCCAGCTCAGGATTTTATGGACAGTTTCCTCCTGGAAGAGATGTACAGGATTTGAAGACAAACAATTTTACCATGTACTCTTGTTTTCATTTAGCAGGAATCCAAAGTTCACAGTCTTAGGAAGGTATCTAAATACCTCTGAGGAAAGTTGACTTGTTTTTGTTAGAATGGCTCCTGAATGACAGAAACGGAAGGGCTCCCCCCAGCGGTTGTGGTGGATATTACGGTGCTCCACCAAATGCTCCGGTCAGGGCCCAGGACCCCATAGCTCAGCGTTGGGAGTATTGGCTGATGGCAGCTCACAGCACAGCCTTCAGTGGAGACCATCTCCCTGGGCTTAAGCCCAGATACCATTTTATTTGTTCTTCTGGACTAGAAATAGTTTACCCCAATAAAATCTTGTTAATTGGCTATCAGCTCCTTTTTTAATTCTGATTTAGCCGTTATATACATTATTATCAAGTGACAAGAAAGAGGTAGGAAAAGTTTCTCCAAGCATGATAAAAGTTCTTATCTTTCTTGACCCTAGACTTAACAATATTTTCTACCGTTTGATTATTCTCTGATTTACAATTTATAAATTCAGATGTTTAACAAAATAACATTTTTTAAATTCATGATTTGAAAGAGAACCTTTTAATATTTGAATCATTCAGAAAGCAAATGGTTACATAACGTCAGTGGCAATGATATTCTGAATGGGCTGTTAATTGCGGAAGATAATTATTATGTATGTCATATGTCAAAATAAAACTTCCTTGGTGAGAAAAATAGCAGCACTGTCTGTCTACTCAGATTGTGAATTCTATTTAACCTTTCTTTGAAAAGTGAATACATGAAATTTTTTGCCTGATATGCACTGAAAAATAAAAACAAAACCCAGAGTACTCATAAAGGTTATGAACTTTCCATATTGCTTTTTCTTCAGTACATTCAACCATTGCATATGCATTCTTCTAAGATAAATTCATGGAAGGAGACTCCAAATACTAGAGTGAAGGTTGTCTCAGTTCACTGAATGTGAACAGAAAAGAACTGTTATGATATTCATAAGCCAAACTTACACTGAAAAGATTTTTTTCCATAAAAGGAGAGCACAGCATTTTATAATGCATCAAACTACAGAATGTATTCATATTCAATAAGGCTAGTTGTGTTTTATGATTAAAAATAGTATAAGGCTCTGTACAAATGACATTCTTGATGTACTTGAAGAAAATAAATGTTTAGTGGCATGAAAGCATACAATTTAAGGGAACTTTTTAAAAAGCAACTTATTCTTAGAGAATTTTAAACTTAATATTATTAAAAAAAAACAATATTAATGAGGCAGGGAAGAAGTTCTAAATTTTACCTTTAATTTGGCAATTTAATGTCAGTTGTCTGTTTGCTTTTATCTCCCCACTTCTTTCAAAAGGAGAAAGAGAACAGTATATTGCAATCATTAAAATATCCTGAAGGGAAGGGAGGAGTATGTTCTGAATCTTTCTAGAGTCTTGACATTTTCAGCCCCTGCAGAGAGGAATTAGAAGAATGATTACAAAGAAGGTAATTTTCAAAATTTACCTAACAGCTATAGAAACCTAAACAGTTACAGCTAAAAAAGAAAAAAGAAAGAAAGACTCAAACACCCAACTGAACTATGTGTATACTATCCTGAAGTATGAATGCCTACTCATGACTGTATCTGTGGCCATGTCTATTCCTGGATCGCTATGTCTATCTATCTATGAAATTAGTTTGTTGCCATAAAAAAAGGATACTAATTCCTGCATTATTTTTTCACATTTAATTTGAAACTTGGGCCTCTTAATGGAAATAGAATCAAGTATTTATTAAAATGGTGAAAATATTAAGCAAGAGGTGTAGAAAGCTCCTTGAAATTTACTTACGTTGATAGTGTCTCTGAATATGAAGAATTTATGAATAATTTATATAAAATGAAAATATTGAAAAGTCTAAACAGCAGGGATCTGAGTAAATATGTAGAATGTAGTCAGATTCCACGATAACTCAGGTTTGAAAGGTTTTCCACTATTTCACGATAGCATAAAATATGGTTTCCTACTCTTTGTGCTAATTGAAAATATAGCTAGACTAATGGATAAGTAATTCTCGAAACTCATATGGCCAGTGGTTTCCCTGCCGTCTCATAAACTTTCACAGTGGTAAAGCCAAGGCACCAAATGGCCTTACCTTCTACCCGCCATTTTCCTCATCATTCTTTGATTTGAAAGCCAATGTTCAGTTCGATGGTTTAGAGGAAAAGGGTGGATAAGCAAATACCCTTCATAACAACAATACAGAAAAACCAGTCTCTGGATAACCAAAAGTCTGCTTAATATTTTTCACAGTTACTATAGAACATGTTGTCAGGAAAAGACCACCAAGTGAAAGATTTTCTTAGTTACAAGTTGATTAATAACATTTAGAACTTGAAGCAACATGTAAGCAGCAATTTGTAAACTGCTCCCCCCTCTTCCCGCCCTGGATGGATGCACTATCAGTCATCCCTTGGGGTGCTTTTCATGTGATCCATAAAACTGCACTGGAGAAACTTCACAAGGCAAACACATTTCATTGCATCCAAAGGTGATGGTGGGTCCTGACTACCGTCTTTGGATGGTATGTAGTAGTTTCTACCATCTTCAGATCTCAGTGAAGGTACTTACAAGGCCAGTTTCCCACAGCAAATGTTTAAACATCCTTTATGTCTCAAATGTAAAACTTTAAACAAGGCACATCATGTACGAGTATGTTCAAGCGCATACTGGTATTCATGCACCATTACTGATGTGCACTATGGACCTCACTAAATAACAGGGACAAAGGTAACTATGTTAAGAGAAATTTACAAATAGTTCCTTTCTCAGAGATAGTCAGTTCTGTGTTTGTCAAATGGAAAGTAATAATACTGATTCCATTCTTTTTGCTCATTGTGTATTACTAGCTAAAAAAGGTTTATTTTTTTTCCCTTGGGTGATATTTCTAGATGAAGTGAAGTGCCTGATAATTTCTTTTAACATATTCTCAAAGCTGAATTCAGCCCCATGATTCATTGTAACTGCTTCAGAACACCATGTGAGAATCAAAAAATGAATAAAAAGGCAGTAGAAAGGAAAATTCAAAGCATGCCATTTGTTAGAATCTATTTTTTTTTGCAAGCATAGCACTTCAATCTCAATAGTATTCCAAAGCCTCTAAAACTTATAATGGTGGTGATATACATATTTTTCTCTCTAAAGAATAGGCCAAGAGATAATGAAACCATAATTTCAAAATACTGCAACTGATATAAAATAGCCACATGCGTGGTTTTGAAACACTCTATATAAGTACTTTCTGTAAAATAATCATGTATTAAACGCAAGGAGTAAGGAAAAAAATTTATAAAAATGAAAGAGAAATACTAAATCTTGTGAGATAACACTGTTCAAATCAGTGTTTCATTAATCCAACTTGAATAAACTTAATTCTCTCTCATATCTTAATCAAGACCCCCTTGAAGTGACAGAAACTTAGAGACAAAGTTTAGAAGTCAGAGAATTCAGCAAAGCCAATCTGTTCCTTTATATAAATAATTACATCGGTATCACAGGCTTGTTCTATCACACAGGTGTTCAATTTAAAACATTTTAATGTAGGCATTAGAGGCATATGGAAAAACTAACAATTTACACATGATGCACACAAGCACATTTCACAGTATATTTACTTGTTGGTTTATGTTAGGTGAAAATAGGAGATCTACCGTGTTTCACCGAAAATAAGGCCTAGCCAGACCATCAGCTCTAATGTGTCTTTTGGAGCAAAAATTAATATAAGAACCGGTCTTATTTTAATATAAGACCCAGTCTTATATAATATAATAATATAACATAATATAATACAATATAATACCGGGTCTTACATTAATTTTTGCTCCAAAAGACGCATTAGAGCTGATGGTCGGGCTAGGTCTTATTTTCGGGGAAACACGGTAACACTTTGAAGTTTGTTTTTATTTTTTCAGCTCTCAAAGAGTTGATTTGAAGGTCTAGTGACAAATATGGTTGAATACAAAGTTTATTTTTTGCTTCACAGACCCTTTTGGTGGTTTTCTAAGCTCTAGAGAGAGTCTTTCAAACCTTGCTTGGAAACCAGTAAGATAGTCCTACTCTCGTTTTAATAGTGGGAAAAGAGGTTATATCACTTAATACTACATCATAAATAGATAAGCTTCTGAGGTCCAGCATCACAATCCGACTCTGCCACTAAAACATATTTTGACCTTTATTCTTGTAACAGTTCACTATTTTTGTTTCCTTTTTCTAAAAGGATATTTACCTACATTTTTAAGATTGGGATTTAGCTATTTATGCAATAGACTTTGTTGCAAGACAAAATAATGAAAATTTGTAACTTAAAATGTTAATTTCTTCATGGAGCTGGGGCTTTAGTTTCATCTCCTCCTTAATATCTATCTAGAATCATTTCAGAGTGGGACATTTCAAAGTATAAAATATATTACTGTTATATATTAGTTTACAAATTTAGACTGTTCAAAATTTTAAAATTTTAGGGAATGTATTAAAAGCCACAGTCAGAAGAAAATCAATAAACTTATATAAAATATTTTAAAAACCCAAATCCACGTCTACATTTTGTTTTCTATACATACATATACTAAATGTCAAATGACAAACTAGAAAATTTAAGTGATAAATAATAAACCAGGAAAAATGTGCAACACATAAAACAAAAGATTTGTTTTCTTGATTTGCAAAGAGCTTAAACAAAGCAATAAGAAAAGTAAAAACAAAATTTGGTGTGTGTAGGAAAATAAATATTAATGGCAAAACTATAATGAAAAGATGTGGTAACACAGATTCGCTAATTTGAATGGGTCTACATGACAGAGAGAACACTTGGACATCACTTGGTGTCAGAGTGCCCATAACCTGTACTATATAACCAAGAACTTAGAAGGACATTTCAATCTGCTAGTAAATCAGGGTTGGGGATGATCCAGCAAATTCAATTGAGAGACAGCAACTAGGAGGTTTGGAAATATTTGATTTATGATATACAAAGACTTCACGTAGAAATGTCTTTACAAAGACATGTGAAGGTATGCAATGGCTTTTCCTAGGAGCTCTAAAAGGTTTAAGCCATTTAAAAAGGAAAATTGGAATTGAGATGTCTGAAGATCACATGCATATAGAAAAATAATTTTAGTGATTTTAAAAACAGAGTGATTTGGGGGTCTAATATCGTATATCCATAAAGTTAAAATCATTAATGTAGATTAATAAACAAGTATTTGAGATTTATATTAGTTACATGTCATCTTAGTAATAGTGATAAATCTAATCCCTAAATAAAATAATTTTAGATGAAAGTAAAATCATTATTCTACTTGCATTTCTAAATATTAATTAGAGGAAAAACAGATGTTAGTTTGAATGGGTTTAGGTACACTGGCATTTACCTGGAGTAGATAAAAACATTTAGAGTCTAGATACTCACTGTGTGCGAGAGAAAAGCTAATCAAAGTATTTACTATTCATATGGCATAATAGCTTTTGTGATAAAATATTTTGCTTTAGAATATTGGAAAAGTAAAGCACTACATCTCTTTCTATACACAAAGTAGGAATGGTTCCATTCAATGGAAGTGATCAGTTCTAATGAGAACAAAATTCCCAGAGATTAAATTCTGTATACTAAAACTTTCAACATTAAAAACTGGCCTATTTCTACAAAGGTTATCAAATATAGACATAGCATAAACCAAAGTACAGAAATTGCCTAATGGAAATCAGACTACAGTTCTGGGTGGTATCCTTGTTAATATATGGTTGTTCATTTTGACTAGTTTCCTCTTTTGCTTTTGAGGGAATGTGAAAGCATTTAAATTAGCCACCAATAGAAGCCAAAAGGACATGGGGATAGAAGCATGGGTATAGATAACAAAAATTCTGATATTTTTTTCTCTCTCCAAGAGTAAGATCAGTATATTTGGAAAGGCGGGAAAAAAAGCAAATCTAATTATTATAAAACATTCCAGACATTTCCCTCAAAATTGCAAGAAATAAAACAAAAATTCACTGGAGCACATGGTCTTGAGCCTTTTTAGGTAAGTTCTGGTAGCAATGCTGCTAAGAAGTCAAGTTTGCTTTCTGCCAACAAGATTTGACATGCGTTTCTGAACTTCATTCAATAATAATAATACAATTACTAAAATAAGCTAATTTCAGCTTTGAGACATAGTATTAGTGCGGATTCTTTACTTTCCTCCTAAAACTTATTTGAGAAAACAAATATTGCTATGCCTTATTCTCTGTCACAAACCTCTTATCCTATGTGCTTCCTAGGTTTATGACTAAAACCCCTATGCACATTTACTGTAAGGATTCATTTTTCTGTAATTACTAAGGAGGAGTTCCAAAGGTATATGATTCCCCAAACCAGTGCATCTCCAGGAAGGGACATGAGGACTAAGAAGAAAGTAGGTAAATCACTAAAAATTGATTCCATTACTGTTGCCATCTGTTCATTGCAGGGTGTACTGCGGTCGTCCTGTCCTTTTTCTGAGCTGTAAAGATTAATTTTAATGGACGAGAATATTAATCTAGACATTATATATTTATAATTTATTAATGTAAATGTCTTTTTTTGTCTCTCAGTGGTTGACTTACCCATGTTAATATATGGTGGGCCATCAAGCATGTATTTAAAAGTTGGACAGTGTTTACAACATAAGTTGGACGGAAAAAATTGGACAGTATATAAATTTAGCCAGTGGAAATTGATGGCATGGCAGTATAAAAAGCAGGTGCAGCATTAATAAACTATGTACCCATCAACCACAATGACAACTTCTTACTCATGCTAGAGGTAATAACCTTGCTGATGTATACATGAGAGACGAATCTTCAATGTATAAATTAAAAATGCAACAGTGTTCTAGGTTATTACAGAGATCTGCTTTCAAGCTCAATGGTCACCCCAAATTGTTCTGTTAAGATCAATTTGTTAATTAAAAATAACTCATTTCAACACCTAAAAAGATAGTCTCCTCTAGGAAGTTGTTAAAGAAAAAAAAAAGTCAGAGGCAGGAGAAAAACATTAACATATTAGTGATTAATATTACAGATTCACTTGACATAAAGACATCTTTCATAGCTCAATTGTCTTAAGCATCACTTAAGGTATTAAAATTGAGAATCAGCTACTGTTTGCCCAAATATTGGTTAAATGCGTCCTTAGTAGGAAAAAGGGTGAAACACTCACATGATTGACTGAAAAATGACCAACACAGAAATAAGACAGGGACAGCTTATTGGAAATCTACAGAGAATACTAGTATACCTTAGGGTGAAAATAATTTTAATTCAGTGGTATGATGGTAAATGTTTGGTGGAAGGGAGGGCATCTCTGATTTGAAACATCTGCCAATTTCTGTAGTGCAAATATCCCCACTATGGCCAATTTTAAACTAACCGTATTTAACCACCACCACACAAAATTCCTGACAATTTAACAATTGACTCTTGAGAGCCACTAGAGCCAGCTCTGGCACACCACTGGCCAGAAGGCACAGAGGGAGGAAGCCCTCTGGTGACAGATGGCACACACTCTGCAGTGAGAAAGTGAGGTTCGCGTTCTGATTTTGCCACTTATTTGCTTCGCAACTTTGGAGAAAGTTACCTACATTCACTGAGCTTCCTTTTTGTCATCTGTAAACTGGTGCTAATGACATTACTAAGATCACAAGGTTGGTAAACCAGGGCATGCATGTAAAACATTTAGAAAAATGTGTGACAGGAGTAATTTCTTAACAGTATTTCTTGCCCATACATGTAATGCTCCATTTATTATCAGGAGAATTATAGCTATTACATTTTTTGTTTGCACTTGAGATGTGCCTATTTTATCTGTTAATCATCGATTGCTTTTAAAAACGAATTCTCACTGATTTAAAGGTGAAATACCTATCAAGTCCAGTTTGCCAAAGTTTAAACAACATGATGTCTGAATTTTGAATTGTTATCTTGCATAGGAAAGCAAACTATAATGCTCGATTTTTAAAATATTGATTAAGGTTATCCTAAGGTGACAGCCTTAGGATAAACCTCATTATTTTTTACTTTACCCTGATTGTCATTTTTTAATTTTTTTGTAATTTCAATGTACTATTTCTCCTAAAAACCGCAACTTTGCATTTCTGTCCTTTCCAGTTTGCATTTATTTTATAGCTTTCCTGATCGTATGTAATTATAATATTATGTGTCAACAAATAATCTTCACCCACGATATCTATGTGACTCCCACAGTAATCCTTTTTCTTCAGCAATACATTTTGATATGAATATTGAGGTTCACAGAAGTTAAGTGATATGTTCCAAATCCTACAAGAGATCATGGCAGACCTAGACTCTAAACTCCAGTCAGTTGAAAGCCACCACATTAGTGATGAGATCAGGAGGCAGAAGTGACAGGACTCAGTGGGAAATGGGAGGACCTTCGTAGGAACCATTAGCTCAGGAAAGATGGTTGGGGCACAGGACATTTTGACACTTAGTCCAGGGAAGGGTCAGTTGAGCTCATTTGTATCAAGGAAAAGTACAACCGTAAGAGTACATCTTTGGACCTGCGGATGTACACGGTCACGAAGAGAGGAGGGATGGTTTTATCTTTTTTCAAGGGACAATTTCAGAGCAGGTGAGAACATATGAGAAACTCACGGCCCTCTTAAGATGGTCTCTGGAGAAAAGTTTCCTTTGTAAACATTTCTTTCCCTCTTGGGATAAATGCAAAGACCAGCTGTATTAGGGAACCCTGCTCAGAGTCTTCTCGTGGGGACCTGCTCTAGGAAAGACAGGCTGGGTTTGATCAGAAAAGGGTGCAGATTTACTTCATAAAATTTGTTGGGTAGGTACTGGTGGGTGTATAATCTCTAGCACCAGAGTTTACCTCTCTATTTTAGTTTTTTTTTTCCTTTAAAATAGTGACAATCATAATCTTTACCTGATAAGGAAAAGATTAAATGAGATAATATACATAAAGCATTTAGAACAGGGCTGGGCACAGAGTATATGATTAATAAATATTATCATCAGTATTAAACTCTCTAATAACTACTTGCTTTTAGGGGCATTTTCTAAGACGCACCTTAGCTTATTTGGGGAAATTTAGTATGAATATTGATCTGAAAATGTTAAAGTGTACATAATATTTTCCTTTCCTCCCCACTTGCTTATGCAGCATTTATTAATTTTATTCACAGGCCATGGCTGACTTTTGAAACCCACAGGGTCTCTTATTAGTTATACCACTGAATGGATGCAGAGGTGTCCATAATGAGAAGTGGACGAATTGACCTTAATTGATCTAAGTCAGGGGTGTCCAAACTGCGGCCTGCAGGCCAACTGCGGCCTGCAATCCATTGTTAATTGGCCCACAGCAAATTCCAAAAATATATTTTGTTTACTTAAATAAACCGGGTGAGGCAATACGTATTTCACCTCGAGTGAGTGGCCCAGCTGTTTGTGTATTTTACCACATATGGCCCTTGGTAAAAAACGTTGAAAAAAGTTTGGACACCCCTGCTCTAAGTCATTCTATATGCTACAGTAGCTTTTCTCCTACTAGGAGGTCATAATCTACCCCATAGTATATCTGGACACTTTTTTTTTTTAATAGCTGCTGACCTTCCATCTCATCACAACCTATAATATATATGCTTATGAGGACTCTGCTACATCCCTTTGAGTATGTGATTAGAAAGAAGCAGACAGCCTAGAGATGCTGTGGCAGTAACGATTAAACGTAATTTTCTTGATGATACAGAATATAAATCATGTCTGATTTCTAAAGTAATTGGAAAAGTATGAGATGACAATTTAAGTGAATTATTGTATCATATTAATGAGAAATATATATTTACATACATATTTTAAAAGACACTACCCTTCTACCTTAGTTCCTCTAATTAGACAGAGAAATATCAACTTTTAGTTTTTATGCATATCTCTGCTCATGGTTGACACAAAACCTGATTTATCGTGATGAGGCTCAGAGAAAGTATAGCTCCCTGGGAACTTGACAGATGCCTTGCCTTGGGGTTCTTCTCTCTTTCTGGAAGCCCCTTTCCCTGCAAGGACCATAGGGCAAACTTCCCAGCTTCCTCTGGGCAACTTTATTCTCAGTAGTCCATAACTGCTCATTTTTCTGTGTGTGATGCTATGTGCTGTTGCTTCTCTATTCAAAGAACTCCACAAAATTAAGAATAATAAATACAAGAAACTAAGCCTGGGAAGTATTCCCTGGTGAGATCATGTTTATGATAAAACCCTGCCAAATAAGCAATAATGATGAACTAGACCCATTAGCAATTATGAGACCCTGAGATCATCAGAACCCTCTTGAGGATGCTGTAAATGGTCTGATCTGAGTGCTGCATGCCTGGATTCCTTTATAAAGTGATCATCCCCACCCCAACTCCCTTGGCTCCCACGTCACTGAAGTTGCACAGGAGTCAGAATTTTTGTACCAGTTTCCTACCAGAACTTCTAATCTGTCAATTCTGAATGGATCCAGTTACCCACCTTTCTTCTCTGTACCCAGCCTCCTGCAGACCGTTAGATTAAATCACACATCTGAGCAGATTGGTGTCATCACGCTCTCTAGGTACCCAGTGGCAGCTGGACTCCACTTCTGCCCAGCTATATTGTTATGCCCATGGGTCCACCCCCCGTGCCATTCATCCCAGCTACAGTTTTTACATTATTATTCCCCTCACAGAACCTACCCTGCCAAAAGTCACTTTTCTCTGCTGATATTTCCCCCCTTTCTCCGTAGAGAAAATGGAGGCTTTTAACATATATTCACTGTGTTTGCCTGAGTATCCTCTAGAATCCCCTATTAAAATACAGATACAGCCCTTTTTTAACCTAAAGTCCCTTTTTAGCTCCTGTTTTATCTTTTTCCATCCTTTCATAGCCAAGTTGTCTGGAAACAGGGTTTAAATTCACTAGCACATTTAGCTTCCCATTTAAAATTTTAATCTACAGCAAGCATCAACTTCACTAAAAATGTTCTATGTTCTTCAATTACCTTCAAAATGCCAGATGAACTTTCCCCAAGCCCCATTTCATTTGAAGTCTCTACAGCACTTGTATTTATTCTTAGAAATATAAGTTAAAGTGTATTTCTACTCTAAATATATTTTTCCATTGCAGAAACTTTCAACGACATATAAAGAAAAGAGAAAAAAGAAAAACACATGTATATCCTCACCACTCATGTTAAAGCAGGGTTTAACATTCTAACATATTTCTTTTCAGGATTTCACCTGTGTACAGGTGAACATTATGCTTTTTTGCTTACCATAATATCATCAACGTTTCCCCATATTATCAAGTAATCTTTAGAAACAATATTTTATGGCTGTATAATTTTCCATTATATGGAAAAGCACAGTTTAATTAATTTTGTCACAGAATGTAAACAATGAGGTATGTTCCTATATTATTAAGTATCCCTGAAAAACTTGATTTGAATGGTTACAGAGGATTCTGTACTATAGTTGTGTAATACTTTAGTTAATTAATAGCCTTCTGCTAAGCTTTTAGGTTGCTCTCAAATTTTTGCTATTATAAATAGTGCTATAAATGATACCCCAGTACCCAAGATTGTCTTGAATCTTCTCTTTAGATATTTGCTACTTCTCCCAAAATGAAAATATAGACTTTCCCATTTAAAATGTATATTCTTTGGAATTACCACAGAATTTCTCCTTATATGGCCAAAAGAACATATTATTAGAGCTTGTACCTACCTGACGAGAAAGCAGGGAAAAGCACGAGTGGCAAGGGATACAGCTAAATATTGGGATCTATCATTAAGAAACAGGAGGACTGATGTTGGGAGGGAGTAATCAGTTTCCATACCACCCACATGTAAAATTATAAAATGTAGTTTACTTCAGAAAAAGACTTATTTTACAAGGAAACTAGTAAGGAAGGGAGTTTTGGGGAACAGGAAGAGATAGAGGGTTAGAAATGAGACAGATTTCTGGAAGTGTCTCATCTAGGATATATCTTTTTATTTGCCTCGAGTTCTTGGGTTACAGAGATATTTTATATCAAACAGCTTACACCTTTGAATTATTGTGTTTACCATATGCATAAATGAGGACTGTTTTTGACAGTACTTTAAGATAAATTAGCTTGGATTGAAGAGAAAATAAGAAAATGCTGCATAAATAACAAAGCCTTTCCTGGCTTAAGTGACTGCAGACAAAACTGGCTTTTTTACATAATGTTTTAAAGATTCACAAAACGTGGGAAATGACTATTTTGTTCAGGGTTATTCATGACTTTTACTAATTAAGTCTGCCTTTTCTACTAAGCTTGGAGGTACTGTGGAGAAAGCTGATTGTCAAGGGTAAATAGAGATTGTTAATCATTTAGTTTCAGTCCTGCTTTGAATCTTACCCAAATAATTAGCAGTCTCTATAGTTGGAACAGAGCACCAGAAGAAGGAAGAGGCTGCGTTGGTATACGCGGAAAACTAAGATGGGAGCGGGAGGAATGGCAAGGAGAAAATCCTTTTTGAATGTAAGTAAAACGTGTACCTGATTTAGCTCCTGAAATTATACTGATGTAAACTGCGAAAAAGCTATGGGAGAGAACACATTTTAATTTTCTACTGATGTTTATAAGGAGCTAATCTAGGTAGATAGAGTCTTTGTTTAATTGACTGATTAATTTTAATGACCTCAACATCAGAACTGTGGTTTCAGATTCAATGACTGATAAAGCCCCGTTTTGATCTGCTAGAGCCTATGTTTTCTGAGATCTTTTGCAACCCAAATAAAAATAATTAAGTAGATTTTCTGACTCCTTTATCTTAAGGTTGCCCCAAAGTTAATGGTGTTACAGTGTAGGCTTTGATAGAAGCACCTAGATATAAAGACATTGCATAATAAAGTGTGTTTCCAGTCAGATTAAGATGTGCATATCAAAGGAAGTGCTAAGAACTGATACTCAGTTTGAGGATAGAATATGATTAGGAGTTTTAGTTACATAGAAAGGAAACTTATGAAGACTATTTCTTCAGAGAAACCTGTGCCATTTTCCCACCCACCAACACACAAGAGGAAGGGGAATGTGAGTTGAGTTGGTGTGTGGGGGCAGGGAGGGGCAGTATATACCTCTTTTATCTTGAGGTAGAAGATGAGGCCTCAAGGAAAGCATGCCTCATACTTCCTGAAGGGGGAAAAGTGGTGGAATGAGATCTGACTCCTGGAATTGAAGTTTAGAGGGCTACAAAGGAGGGAGGAAGGAAGCAGTTTTTTTTTTAAAGGTGGCTACCTAGGAATTGTCCTGCAACGTTGCTGAGAGGGACATAGGACAGGTGACTGCTTTCCTTGAGGTAGTGAGCGTTGGCCTGGAACTATATGGATGCTTGAACCAGTAAACCATCTGGGAAGAAGATGGAACTCCAACAGAGAGTCTTTGTGGCTTGAAATTCCTAAAAGCTAGGGGTGAGGAGTGGCACTAGGTTTGTCAGCAAACATCACCCAGACTGCAGTTCAATGCAACCAACAGATGGGCAGGTGAGGGAAACTTCAAAGAAGTTATGAAAATACCCATGCAAGAGAGATTCTGCTTTAAATATCTCTCAGGTTGAGAGAGAACGAAGCCAACATACAACAGTGCCAGTTAACTAGGAACTGTCCTACCACCTGTTTCTTTCCTCCCTTGCTTTCATCAGATATGGTGGCATTAGAAGCTTGTGGGGGGGGGGGGGGGGAGAGTGACAGAGAGAGAAGGTGCTGTTATCGCTTTCCCATGTCACAGATTTCCATTTCTTTCATCCCACCTGGCGGAAGGAGTCAATAATGGCAGAAGTGTTGATATTTTTGAGTAGACACTTTTAGTTACTTAAAGGAGGCTATTATTTATAACTTAAGGGAGCCACAGAGATTTCTGTTATCCAGGAGTAAGAAGAAAAGTATGGAGTCAAGATTCAAATACACCTGAGCTTCTGGATGCCTCAGTTGCACAAAGCCCTGGAAATGATCTGAGATAATTGTATGTTTCTGTAAAATTTGTAAAAGTAAGACATTACTCACAATTACTTAAGACTGGTTTCTCTTTCCAGTTTGTCCTGTCACTGTTACCTTCCTGTCAGGGGACTTTGAGGAGCCTATAGCCATTTTAAGGTATTCATCATAACTTTCAGATAAATACAGATTTTTTTCAACATTATATCAATCATACCCAAATTCAAAAAGGACCATAAGGATAAAGCATACAGGAAGATGAGATTGACTCAACACTATTATATGAAAAAGTTTTTCTTTTTTCAAAGTCATGTTCCTAGTAATATTTATAGACCATCAGTGCAATGGATAAAAGAGAGATTTCTCAGATATTTTGTGAAAAATGTTTTTGAAAGCTTTCTCTGTGATGAGATTCTGAGTAGCGTACTTCATGATTAGCAGTTTCAAATAACATTTTGTTTGTAAACTGTTTTCAAAGACAGAAATCATTTACAACAGTTGGGTTCTAAGACTGGATAGATGCATATGGTGAGAACATTTCAAAAGTCATGAAGATGCCACAGACTAAATAAGGCTAGGTTTACTTGGCTTGACATAAATAAATATGTACAGATTGGACCAACATTTTGAAGATGAGAGGCAATATTTAGTGTTATTGTGAGATATTAAAAGCTTAATTGCAGTCATTTAATTCTCAGAGAAAGGGGTTTCCTTTTTAGAGGTCATGGTGATAAGAGGCATTCTTGAAATCATAGAAATATCAAAAAATCATGGAACTAAGGGCAGAATTTGATTCATTTTTGCATAGCACTTGAAAAAATTAAAGTGAGAAAAGATCAGATGTGTTTATCAAAATAATTATTACAAAAAAGAGAAATACTGTATAAATGGAGGTAAATCGACTTAAAAAAATACAGACGATAAGCCCTACTTCATTGCTACAGATTCTTTGTGGAATGTGACAAATATTGAACAGCTGGTAATTACTGTATGCTACTATTAAAAGGGAAGCACTATGAATTTTTTTAGCTTTTTTCACCAACAAAACCATCTGTCACTTTTTTTTTAAATGAAGCGGAATAGTATGGACAGTTATAACCTCTGGTTGAACAAATAACTGTTAGAAAAGTGAGGAAAAGGGGCTGCAGTCATGCTTTTAATGACATCATTATATCACCCTACATGACATTAGCAGGGAGAGTGGTAGAAATACATTCAAAAATCCTCTTTTCTATAAAAGAATGAGAACACTGGCAATAGCTAACAAGTTTTTCAAAACTCTGGAAATTAACTAACAGGGTTAACACAGGGGACATTTATTCAAGAAAAACAGTTGAATCTCAGTAAGAGCAGTCAGCTTTGTCCCATTTTAACTTTCCCTATTCCCATTCCTCTGATAGAAAGGCCACTGACACTGAGTTGTAGTAGCATGGTCACTTCCACTGGCACAGAAGACTCATTAGAATTTAGGGACACGATGTCCCCACAGAGGTCTTCCCACATGTCCCCACCCCAACTTACAAGATCTCATTCTTTACTACTCAATGCCCTCACTTGACCAGCAGACCCCTGTGAGACTGGAAGCTCAACTTGCATTGTAATTCATCCAATTGCAGGATGAGGGTCTGTGTTGATCAGTAATTTCAGCCCCAGGTATACAGGGTCTCCTTCAGGACACATCTAGAAGGTTTTAGGCTATTTATGTGGTGCTTGACCTGGGAATTGGAATCCCTGAGCTCATCCTTTTCTTTCACCTCTGTCCAGTGACATTAGGAGCGACCAACCAATGTCATTATATGCCTTAGTTTTCCAATAATGTTCAAAAGTATCATAAATGGAGTCACTTAACTCCTTGATTAGGAGTATTCAATGCAGATATTTTGCAAATTGCTCTAAACAGTTACTACCACAGACTATCAGTGCTTACCTTACTACTGGAAACAGTCATTAGCATCTTCAAATCTAATCAGATTAGAGCGCCAATTCCAGACATCACAGAACCAATCAAGGAAACTCATCCTGAAAATGCCATTTCTAAAACCACTTCTAGTACCTAAATCTGTATCACTCAGGGTTCTCCTGGGAAACTGAACCAATTGAATATATACAGCTATAGAGAATGGCATTTATCATGAGGGATTTGCTCCCGTGATTATAGAGGCTGAGAGGTCCCACCACCTGCTGTCAGCTGGAGGCCCAGGAGAGCCAGTGGTGCGGTTCTGTTACTGTAGGCAAAAAGAATGGGGCTATAAGGAGAGAAGGAAGAGGAAAGGAAGGAGGATGTATTCTTCCTGCCAACGGTAACAGTTCCAGACCAAACCTGAAGGCTTGAGGGTGAGGAGCACGAATGTTGAAAGGCGGGAGAAGAGGGATTTCCCAGGCTCAAGCAGAGAGAGTGAATTCACCCTTCTTCCCCCTTTTTGTTCTATGTGGGCCGTCAGAGGATTGAGGACAATCTCCTTCAGTCAGTCTATGGATTCAAATACTAATCTCTTCAGAAACACTCGCACAGACACTATCAGAAATAATGTTTGACCAGCTCTCTGGGCATCCCTTAGCCCAGTCAAGTTGACACATAAAATTAACCATCACAATGCCTGTACCTTGTTGTGATATTGTTCCTGTCAATAATCGCAAATGAAAGATTTTCTTCCTTCCTGGGAGGAGGGTGGATTGGTCCTGAGGAGGTGAGAAGAAGCAGCCCATGCAGAACTTCATCCACGTCCCCAGGCACTACTGGGATGGTGGGGCATGAGGTCACCATGCAGACAGTGCCTCCTAGAAGTCTATCGTGGTCAGTGAACTGCAGAAGAGGAAGGGCCTGCAGGACGCCTCACCTGCTGAGTGACAGGAACCTGCAGGAGCCCTGGAAGATGAGAGCAGGACCTTCCCAAGCCACATGAATAGAGAAGGTGGCCTGGGCTTTCAGACCTCGCTCTTCAGGAACTCAAGTGAACCTTTGCTGGAATTGGGGTTGCCAAACATCAGGCCTGGAAGGTGCCAGCAGCCTCAGGCACTTCAGCAATGGCAGAGAATGTCTGGCGGACAGTTCTGCCAAGAAGGGAGCAGCCCACTTGCCAACTGAGGCTGCCAGGTGGGGCTTTCTGATGGTCTACGAGGATGAGTCCTTTAGGCAGTAGATCAAGGAGAGTCCATCCTCGTGTGGTGATGGTGCACAACATCGCCATGATGTGGTCAGGGCACAGCATCACTGTCCCCATGTCCTAATGTGTGGCTCCTGTCACCGCAGAGAATGGGCACTGAGAGAGCCTCTGGACCCACTGCTGAAGTGCCGGGCCTGCTGCATGGAGAACACGGAGGGTGTGAGTGAGCATGCTCTGCACCTTCCTTCTTCATGGGGTCACAGGTCCTCACAGGGTGTGGGCTCTGCTTCCCCCAAGAAGACAGTGGGGTTGCATTCAGTGGTGGTGGTGGGAGTTAAGCACCAAGATGGCCTCCTGAACAGGTCATTTGATGAGAATCTAGCCTTGGATCAGCTGCCTAGATCCCGACTCTATCCGCAGATGTCTCAGCTTTGGTGTGCAAAATCCTGGTGTATTTAGGTGTAGCACACACCACTTTCTGGGGTTAGTTGGCTCTGAGAGTCTTGCACAAGGAGAACCACTGCAAAATTTGTCCTTTAGAATTACTAAGTTCTCTGGCCTCATCCCACTGCAAGATGTAAAGCTACAGACTGCCAGGTCTCTGGTACAGGCCATATCACAGCATAGAGCCAAGCCATGAGTGAGGCACAGCCTGCAAACATGTGACATGTGGCCTTCCCTTAACATGACTATGATACTATCTAGAGCACATAACAGCAAATAATGCTCTACAAGAAAGATAATATTTTAAGGGCAACCAGAGCAATTGGAAAAACATATGCTCTGGATGATTGCATATATATCTATCATATATTATTTATTTCTCCATTTATTAATTTGTGTCTTACAAATATACATCCTTAGGAATAAAACATATGTTTCCTAAAGAATCTTTCTGCTCCTGCTGCTCATTTCCTACTTGAGAACACAACCAGCTATATGTGAGAGAATGATTTGTTTCGCAGCAACGAATATTTGAACTGTTACCCTCCCACAAATGAGGACATAAGGATAATAACAGAGTACAGGAGTGGTGGCTTCCTGGATCAGGCTCAAAACTTTGCTGTTTGGGTTCACAAGGAGAACTGTTATTCCTCACATGGCTTTTGGCATCTTTATGCTTCAAGGGCATACTATCACTTGACTTCCTGTGTCTCTTATGTAAACCTTTGTTGGGTTTACAAAGTAACATTCCACCATCACCCACATCTAACAAATTGGAAAGTCTGGCTTAGTGGAATTTGCTCAAGGTTACACAATATATAAATGGTTTGTTTGGGGATAAAATCCCCCATCTCATTCTTCCCAGTGTTGTAGGCACAGATCACCATTAACAACAGAAAGGGACTGAGGGAAATGGAATCACTTACTCATCAACAGAAGGAAATGAATCACCAATATACATCACAATACGGAAGATTCTCAAAAACATCATGCTGAACGAAAGAAGCCTGACACACAAAGAACACGATTCAGTGTCTTTGAAATTCTAGAAAAGGCCAAACTAAGGGAGCCTGACAGAAAGCTTATCGGTTTCTGCCTACTCCTGAGGGTCAGGGGAATTGATTGCAAATGGGTATGAAGGAACTTCTGGGGATGATAAAAATATTCTGTGTCTCGGAAGCGGTGATGGTCAAATGGGTGTATACGTATGTCAGAACTCATTGAACAGTACACGTCCAATGAGTACATTTTATTGGTATGTAAGAATACCTCAATGAAATTGATTTTTAAAACTTGCACCTTTGGGGTGGTCTCAAAGCACAACATTTCCTCTCATCCATATAATTTGACTCATCAGAATAATAAAATCTTGAAAAACTTAAAAGACAACAGAAAAATAAATGACCAAGACACTTGAATGGATACCCTCCCTCATCCACATTCTAAGCGGAAATGAATTAGAATGAATTTAACTTCTAGTAAGAATGGCACATATATCATCTCAGTACAAACAAAAAAATGTGCTGTTGAATCATAGTACTTTTTGGGGGGGATAGTCATTATTTGCCAAATAAACGGCAAATAATGAAAATGAAATTAATTTTTAAAATCTTGCTCTGACTTCATGTTTTATCATCCCAAAAGTTTCACCTTGATAGTAAAATTTGAAACTACATTTATTTTTGTTTTTAAAGCTGCGAACCAAGGTTCTTTTACCTGACGGTTTGCACATATGCATAAACACCATCAGATTATCACACAAATACAACATTAGGAAAAAAAAAAGATGTTGTTACTTCACAGACCACCCCAAAATATTTGAACATTTAGTTCAAGAAGCAACATTACCAGCAAATCCATCCATAAGCTGTCATCGTAAAACATGTGGTAAAAGGGAAACGCTCTTGACATATCTTTTGAAAGTCAGTTAGTAAAGATTTGGTCATAGTCCTTTTCAATCCACTGTGTGTTCTTAACCGCCTCCTAGGTCTACTATGTGAACACTCAGGCAGGTCTCATTTTTTCCAGGCACTCTTAGATAATAAAACTCCTTCATAAGTCCAGTTATACTCCGTCTAATTTTAGTAATTAAAATGTCTAGTCCTAGATAAGAGTAAACCTTGAAATTTTGTTCAAGGTCACAGCTCCTTCGTCCCCTCAGTTCTAGCCTGTTAGAGGCTGAACGCCTATTATGGAGAATGAAGAACCATGGTCAGTCCCTGCTTTATTTCCCCACCAACTGCTTGTCCTCCTCTCCTCCATCATTACTCACTAAGCTACCAAATGGCTCTTCTTGTGTTGGGGGAAGGTAGGGGGCTGAGGAGAGGAACAGCGGAGGTCTCAGTTGACTGATAGTGTCAAAAGATTTCATCGGTGGCTGATCGGTGCTGGGTCTCTCTTACAGGAAAGAGGGTCTCTGTGTCATTACTATCTAATATTAATACTTCCTTGGCTGCCATGATAAAAGAAGCCTCTTAACTTCTGCCTCCAAGGTACACTAGTAACGTACAAGAGGATAAGTCATCTCTAGATAAGAGATTTTATATATTTTCTGGAAAATTATAATTGGAAAGAAAAAAATTGGTGGAAGAAACAAAGTAGAGGATGTCACATCCGTAGGGATGACGAGGGTAGAGAATGAACATGCCCTGCTGGTTCGAGTCCCAGCAATATCCCGAAGTGGAGGTGGCAGGTGTGGTGGGGGACAGGAACAAGAGATGGAGCTACAAAGACAAAGAATAATTAAGGGATTCTATTAAAAACAGAATCCCTGAATTCCCACCACTGCTTTTCCAACCTCACATACTAAAAAGTAAGATAACCAGGCCAATCAATAAAGAAGTCTTCATGCAAGTCTGGAAACACACTGTCCAAAGAGAGCTGGAGAACTAGGGTGGGAATTACCCTCCAAAGCAAAGTCCTCCCACTCTGGCCATGGGGCATCTCAGCATGAAGCCTGTCTCCCCAATGGTTCAGCCAGAAATGACATTCTAGGAAGCACAAGCATAAAGAGTTTTCCATTAGACTTTCTATTTCATAACCTAATTGCCTCTTTAAAGACCCCATCTTCAAAGGTAATCCTATCCTGAGGTGCTGGGAGTTAGAGCTTCAACATATAAATTTTGCAGGAACACAATTCAGTCCATGACATACATTTGCTCAATTAACTGCAAATGCTCAGTCAGCCCTAGCATAGGCTTCCAATGATTCCAATGATGGCCTCAGGAGCAACTTCTCCTACCTTCTGTTTTGAGTATGTCATATCTTAAAACTTAGACTAGGCATACAGGTTATTTTTTAAAAGTACTCTACTTCTTTCTAAAAATCAACTGATACAGACATCAAACTATTCTAAAATGAAAATTTTGTTCTTAAAAACCCATCTCATCCGGCCATCACTTCTTGCAGTGTGGCTTTACCCAAGTAATTTTATCATTCTTGCCATCTGAGCTTACTCTCCCTTGTATCGCAGACACAATGGTTTTTGTTTAGAAATCTGGCTGCCATGACAGTAGAGCAGATACAATTGTGATCATATGATCACTTTGTGGAGCATGTACAAGCGTATTTCTGCTGCCGTGAGGGAACGGGGAGGAGGAAGTAGCCTCAGACAAGGATAACGGTGCTTATCAGGACCTTTTTGAGTCCTAAGTCTTGAGAGCAGAAACAAAGCAAAATCAAAGAAGTAGATCAAACTTCTCAGAGCTCCTGACCTTGGTCGTGGACCATGTTTCCATGTTACCTTTAGCTGGAAATCACACCTGGTTTTCTCAGTTTGTTTCATATGACTCTATAACAGAAACCCATGCTTATACATTTAGAAGATTGTATCTTTTTAAACCAAACACACACACACACACACACACACACACACAGATTGGTACTGACCCAGAAGGTAGATACATTTAAGAAATCATAGTATCCCTTATAAGGAGCACCTGAGGACACATTTTAATATGTTTCTTCAATATCTTGCTCTCTGAATTTGGTGTTTCTAATGGCTTTCATAATGTTCACTTAGACCATCTATCCTCAGGGGAATTCCAAAGAATTTCAAGGAACTAGAAAATCAAAATTGACCAATTTAAAAGATGTGAAGGGGCATTATTGATTTTTTAAATGCTATTTTCAAAGGTTTTCTGACAGTTTTAGTGGTAGTGGAAGAATGTCAAATTTACCCTTTAGTAGAAGAATGGATTATATGCAAAAGGGCAGATGTTTAATCCCCAAACTCATCCCAAACAATGTTTTCTTCTCCATTCCTTTTAACTGAAAGAAGTTTCACTATTTAAGAAGGAAAAAATGAATATGCACCATCACATTTTTCTCCATATTTTCCTTACTTTAAGTGGCATACAAGAAAAATAAAATTCATACTGTTCAAAATTAAATAGTTTTTGAAATCATTATGTTAAGTAATTAAGTACAAGGCTTTGATTTTTGCTATGGTTCCTTGATTCAACATTCCAGCTGTTCTACTTTCAAATTTAGGCTTCTGTTAATGAGATGCAACTTATGTCAAATTGAATATTGATATGAGAAGGAAAAAATAAAAATATAAATTCTTATTTTTTAAGTAGAATTATTTTTATGAAAATTAAGAAATTCATGTGATCATCTAATATCATCACAGATTCTACTAAATAGCACTGGTAAGATCAAAATTACATATTCTGTCATCTACTTGTCATAACTATATATTATTTATTAGATACTAAAAATACAAAAAAAAATTAATTGCAATTTTCCTTGTGATACAAAGCACACTTTTATATAGTTTAGTACACTGTCTTGTAGTTTCTGTGCATCTACATTGACATAATACATATTTGTAAATGTTATTTGGTTGGTATTAATAGGTTGTATTATGTCTCTAAGTATAAAGTGTTAAGATTGGGCATTATGTGATTCTTTGTTCACTGTATCCTCTCTCTGAGTCAAACTAATAAGACATCAGTGAAAGAAATTGATGATGACAAATAAATGGAGAGATATACTATGTTAATGGATTAGAAGAAGTAATATTGTTAAAATGTTTCAGTGCAATCTCTATCAGAATACTAATGGTATTTTTCACAGAACTAGAATAATCCTAAAATTGATATGAAACCACTAAAGATCCTGAATAGCCACAGCAATCTTGAGAAAGAAGAACAAAGTTGGAAATATCACAATACCTGATATAAACTATCCAAGGCTGTATTAATCAAAACAGCATGGCACTGGCATTAAAACAGACACATAGTCCGATGCAACAGAATACAGAGCCCAGAAATAAACCCTGTATGGTCATTTAATCTATGACAAAGGTGGCAAGAATATACAGTGGGGTAAAGACAGTTTCTTCAATAAGTGGTGCTAGGAAAACTGGACATGGATACATGCAAAAGAAAGAAACTGCACGACTGTCCTACACCAAATATAAAAATAAATTAAAATTTCATTCAAGACATGAATATAAGACCTGAAACCATAGAACCCCTAGAAGAAAATATAGGCAGTATCCTTTTTGACATTAGTCTTAGCAATATTATTTTGGACCAGTCTCCTCAGGCAAGGGCAACAAAAGCAAAAATAAACAAATGGGACTACATCAAACTAAAAGGCTTTTGTACAATGAAGGAAACCATCAACAAAATGAAAAGACATGCTACTCAATGGGAGAAGATACTTGCAAATCATACATCTGGTAAGGGGTTAATATTCAAAATATATAAAGAACTTATACAACTTAATGTTTAAAAAACCTGATTCAAAAATAGGCGGAGGACTTGAATAGACATTTTTCCAAAGAAGCCATATTGATAGCCAACGCACACAAAAACATGCCCAGTTACACGAATCACCAGGGAAATGCAAATCAAAACCACAATGAACTATCACCTCATACCTGTCAGAATGGCTATTATCAGCAAGACCAAAACAGAAACAAAAACAAGTGTCAGTGATGATGTGGAGAAAGGGGAACCCTTATACACTGTTGGTGAGAATGTAAAATGGTGCAGCCACTATGGAAAATAATATAGGAATTCCTCAAAAAATTAAAAATAGAGCTACCATACAATCCAGCAATTCCACTGCTGGGTATTTATCCAAAGAAAATGAAAACAATAATTCAAAGAGATATATAAACCCCTACATTCATTGCAGCATTATTTACAATAGCCAAGATATGGAAGCAACCTAAGTGTCCATTGATAAATGGATAAAGCAGGTAGGGTGTGTGTGTGTACGTGCGTGCACATGCGTGTGTATAAAATGGAATATTACTCAGCCGTAAAAAAAAATGAAATCTTGCCATTTGTGACATGGATGGACCTAGAAGTTATTCTACTACTATGATTTCCCAAAAATAAGACCTAGCCAGACCAAAAGCTCTAATATGTCTTTTAGAGCAAAAATTAATACAAAACCCAGTCTTAGACCGGGTCTAATATAGGATAATATAATATAATACCCAGTATTATATAATATAATATAATATAATATAATATAATATAATATAATATAATATAATATAATATAATACTGGGTCTTATATTAATTTTTGCTCCGAAAGATGCATTAGAGCTGATGGTCCGGCTAGGTCTTATTTTCAGGGAAACACGGTAAGTAAATTATACAGAGAGAGAAAAATACTTTATGATTTCACTTATATGTGGAATCTAAAAAACAAAACAAGCAAACAAAACAAGACAGAAACAAACTCATAGATACAGGAAACAAATTGGTGGTTGCCAAGAGAGGAGGGGTTCATGGGGCAGGGGAGGGGAGGCAAAATATAGAGGGTGCCAAAAAAATGTATACACATTTTAAGAAAGGTAAAAACTATTAAAATTGTAATATACACTGATAACAAAAGATGGATACAAGTCACATTTGACTTCTGCAATCACAAGAGGTGCTCAAAGTGGTTACCATCAGCGTCCAGACACTTCTGATTATGGCGAACTACTGCTTGAACAATGTTGACCAAAGTGTCCACTTGTTTACATTTTTTTGGCACCCCCGGTAGCTGAAGGGAATTAAAAAATACAAACTTCCAGTTATAAAATAAATAAGGCATAGTGATGACATACAGCATAAAGCATATAATCAATAATATTAGGTTGGTGCAAAAGTAATTGTGGTTTAACAGGTTAAAAATAATTGCAAAAACCTCAATTACTTTTGCAGCAACCTAATATTTTAATGACTTTGCATGGTGACAGATTATAACAAGATTTATCATGGGGATCATTTCATAATGTATATAAATATAGAATCACTATGATGTGATTCTTCAATATCTTAAAATTAATAAGATATTGTCACGAATACAATTAAAAAAAGAAAACGTGAAACTCACAATGGTACAATACTATTAACTAAAAATAAAATAAAATAAAATAGTGACATGCTGTAGCTTTCTTGGACTGTATTTATTTCCAATTGTAATGTCTTCCAAGTAAGCCATGTGGCATGGTAAAAGTAATCTCTTCTCATATTCTATGCAGTGAAAAAAAGGGAAGCACCAATATATAGTGGGCTTAGTACATTTTAAGCCTTTTTTTTAAAAAAATTAAATTCAAGAACAGCCATTTTGCAAAATCAAGAATTTCAGGGAAGAAATGTGGAACCCCATCGGTTCTAAATAAAAGAAATTCTGCTTGATAACCTGGTTTTATAAAGATAATGGAATCTTGAACCTTTTATGGTTTCTTTAGATTTGAAGGTCAGAAATATTTTTGCTTCCTGTGACTTACATTGTTCATTAACAGAAATATTAGGAGTCATTCTAGTTTGAAAATTTGTTTGACTATCATATGCAGAATACAGTCAGCCTTCTGTCTCTGCAGGCTTCAAGATTCCCAAACACAGACTGAAAATACTGTTTTTGATCGGCAGTTGGTTGAATCTGCGGCTGCAGAGGGCTGACTACATCCATTGTTCTATGTCATTCTATACAAGGGACTTGAGCGTCTGCAGACTTGGGAATTCTTGTTAAGCATAGGAAGGCTGCTGAAGGGGACTGGAGAGGAGCTTGAGGGCAGGAATTGTAGGCAGGTGAGGGGGTGGCTTGCAAAGCACTATGAATGACAGGAGACTGTGAAGGGAGTGACAACACACATAGCTAAGAGAGCAACCCTCGCTCTCCCACCCCACATCTTCTCCCAACCCCCAGTTATCTCCTGGCTCTGTTCCACAGCAGACTCAGCTGACCAGATGACTGAGTTAGTCACTGCTTTTTGGCTGCCATTCCCCTACAACAGGCTTCTGTTCAACTCCCTTCTGTTCTATAATCTGGGCTGCCAGTAACCACAGAGACTCGCATCTCAATTTTGATGGCTGTTTTATCGTGGAAACCACACTTCTGTTACCACTTCCTCTGTAACCTAAATGCCAGCTGGTACATTCCTGCCATAAAAACTGGCTTCAAACATAAAACCCAACCTTTATGTGTCTCCAAAATGCTTCCCCAAATGTGTGCTTCTTCCTGAATGGCAATGATCATCTTGGTCATCTCTGGCTCACCAATCATGCTTGGTATGTTGAGATCATCTTACTGCCCTAGAATACTCATTTCCGTTTCACGTGGCATCAACTTGGAAAAAGTTCTCTACAGTCACTAAAACACAAAAAAACCTCAGACACGGAAATTGTGTATTTAGTAGTCTCACTTGAAGAATTGGGATTTGGAAAACAGAGAATGTGGTACATATAGGAACAGCAAACACAACTTCAAATTGAAAAGCGGGCACCCACAGTCTTAAAATATTCCTTAGTGACTATTACTAGGAATTTTCCCTGTCTCACCCCCCTCTAGTTCCTCAGACTTTAGCCATCTGGGTCCAGGAGCCAATTTATTTATCGCTCTTTACTTCTCCTCACCTCCTACTTGCCCCTAATAATTTTAAACTATTTGCAGTTTAAGGGCTGCCATTCTGTGTTCCACAAACACCGCAGCCAAACTGTGCTACAAAGTGGTGTAGCTATGCCCTCTGTGAAAGAAAACAGGGCCTTTTGCCTTTAAAAAGAATGGTTGCTGTAAACAGGCATCATTCTCTCCATCCTTTCACTCCCAATACTGCATTTAAAAGACACATCTCTTATGGACTGAAATACAAAGAAACATTTGAAAGGTTTAGCAACAATAACTGTCTTGCCTCAGTTGTCCAGGGAAAGGCTATTTCTCTTCCTGCCTTTCCTGGAGAACTGCTGTCCTTTTAAGCCTTAGTATCCACTTGAATATGTCTTTGATTGAGAGATACAAAGAGAATGTCAAGATTTGCCAAACACCTTCCATCTTTCTAAAATATCAATAGTTGATGACCCCTCCTTGTTATACTGATTATTTAGTGATGAGAATTTCTAAACAAAAAAAAGCAAGGGATACAAAAAACGTGTTACATGGCTAAATCATATTATTTTTACTCTTATTTAAAAAGAATTAAGAAAAATGGGTAGATAAAAAACACACAGATATTCATATTCACTCATAAGTGGTTGTTAGAACAAAATAAAAATCAAACCAACAACTGCATTTAAACTAAAATGTAAAGATATAAAATCTATTCTCTCTGATAACTATTTTATTTGTGATTATTGTCTGACTTTTAAGGTATGTTAACAATATAAACTATTTTCACATTTCTCTACTTAGCTTTTTTAGTGAAGTAGATCATCTACAAATATTAGATAATATTTCAACAAGGTATACAAATTCAGAGGAAAAATCACCAATTCATCTCTTTAAAAAATGTGTTTGACATACTTTTCTAACACAAATAACTACATGTCTACTAAAATATCAGTCAATTTATTTGAGATAGATGATTTATTTGACCTAATATTAGCATTCTGTGTAAAGGATTTTAGAACATGTTTTGCATCTTCAGGAACCCAAAGAGCTGGCTCCTGATTTTTTTGTACTTCCTGTTAGAAGCATCTAGAATTGTAATATCAGTTGTTTTGAGTGCTTTAGGCCAAAATTAACTGGAATGACTCTAACTTGAACCAAAAACTTATTTTTATGGCAAAAAAAAGTTGTTTACTTCCCTTTTTCTGATTCTATAAGTCCCGGTATTATATTATATTATATTATATTATATTATATTATATTATATTATATTATATTATATTATATTATATTATATTATATTACATTACATTACATTACATTACATTACATTACATTACATTATATTATATTAAATTAAGACCTGGTCTTATATAAGACCCGGTCTTATATAAGACCCGCTATTATATTATATATTATAAGACCCAGTCTTATATTATATTAAAATAAGACCGGGTCTTATATTAACGTTTGCTCCAAAAGACTCATTAGAGCTGATGGTCCAGCTAGGTCTTATATTCGGGGAAACACTGTACCATTTATTGAAAGGAGCTCAAGTTAGAAAAATCCCTAATGAAAGTGTTTACCACATAGTTGTTGAAATCAGGCAGCTGACTTGTAAGGGACAGTTTTGAATGTGTTGGAAAGACACTTGCTCTTTTATTACTATAACTTTGGTATTATATAAAAATGCTAATTTTATTACTGTGAATAAGCCTTTCCATAACTCATTCAGGCAATTTTAAGTGTTGTTTTGTATGAATTTTCAAGCCATATATATATATATTTTTTTATTTCGATAAGTATATTTCTATACTTCTGTATTTTGACTAATGCCTCATTTCTATATTTTTTCTTATACCTTAGTTTTCTATCAAATCCTATTAAGAATCAAGTTTAAAATGAAGCTGAAGAGAAGGAGAACATAATTTTGGATATATTCATAAAAATGGCAAGGTCAATGAGTAAATTTATTTAAAATACCATGCAACACAGACTACGGCTCCTTTTTATCTTTATATCTAAAAATATAAGATCCATGTAGTAGCTACTGATTGACAGTTTTGAAAAACAGGTGGACAGGATAAGAGGCGGGACTGGTTGATACATCACTTGACTTATCAAGAAACTATATAGTTCTCTACCAAAGGATAGCAACTTTTAGAAGTGCTACTGTGACCTGAACTCTTCTTTATTAATTCTGGATCGACCAAACTGGTATTTACTTAAACTACATCAAATGCCATATTAATTCAGCTTTATTTCCTGGAACCAATTATTGTCTACAACAAGCGCTGCAAGCCCAAAAGAGAAAGTAGACAATTCAAATATTCTTGTAATTCTAAAAGATATGGATGCATTTTTAATAACTTTTCATTTTTAAATTATGTAACACTCACAGTAAGTCTCAGAACTAGTTACAGGAGGTTCTTGAGTACCCCTCACCCAGTTTCTCCCAATGATAATATATAAACATAAAATATTGTCAAAACCAGGAATCTCATGGTGCTACAATACTATTTACTCAGGTACAGACTTTATTTGAATTTCAATCAATAGCTTTTACATGTACTCCATTTGTTGTGTGTGTGGTGGTGGTGGGGTGGATATCTTTTAAGAAAGGATTTTATCCAGGGAGTTTTCAAAAAGATTTCTGCTGTAAGCAAGCTAATTAGACATCCACTGCTAACAATCTTGACCTCAATTAGGTGAAGGATTCCTAATTAAATTGTTACAGGCTTTGTGTTAAATGGTAATTGAATGCCTAGAAAGTTCTTCACAGTTATATCATATTAACAAGAATGTATTTGCATTTTTAATGCTTTATTGATTTCCAATTCATGACAGGGCTGTTCTTTTTATCTTACTAGGCTATTGAAAGGGTTACAAATGGTTCTTTAGGGTTGACAAGTTTAGGGAGCAGGTTAAAAAAATTGTATGTCAACTATAATTATATATATATATATATAGTCATGGGATATGGAGTACAGCATAGGGAATAGAGTCAATAGAATTGTAATAGATATAGATGATGTCAGAGGGGCAATAGATTGGGGGAGGAGGGTTATCACTTTGTGAGGGGTGAAATGTCTAACTACTGCATTGTTTTGTACACCTGAAACTAAAAAAAAACAAACAAAAAAAATCACAGTAAACTCACCCCCCAAAAAAATATTAAATTGTGACCCACTCAGAGTTTTGCAGACTGACACATTTTATCTACTCCTTCCCCAAATCACCACCATCTATTTAAATATAAATCCTGGGTTAAAAGACAGAGAACATAGTGAAAGTGGAGATGAGTGGCCTAGGCCGCTCCCTTTTTCTTAAAATTTTTATATCATGGACCATAGTTTCTTTTGATTCAGGCCTATTTTTCAGGGGCCACTCTTAGTTGGCTTGACAAATTTGGGAGCATACACAAACACTTTAGGTTTCAATATGTTTCATACTTATTTAATATAAATTTGTAGTCAATAATAATTATCTGTGTTCATAGGGACATATAGCATGTGGCCCTTAATATCATTTTATCCATTAGTTTCTTTAAAATATCTAACTAGATCTGTTAACAATATCTGTCGTTTCATACTCTTGTACCGGCTTTTCCCAACCCCTTGAAAAAAATTTGTACAATATGGTAAAACTTAGATTTTTTTTATATCAATGTCTACTTACTTTATAATCAATCATGGGCCTGAATCTATCTTTTAAATTTTGGGTTTATTTGATAACCAAATTAAAATGATGTAATTAATTTTGTAAGACCTCCATGGATTTAAATACATTGGAAAGAAGATATAATGAGTCTCCCTATCAAAATCAGACTATTTTCTCTACCAGTAATTGATAGTAAATTCTCAGTTTTTAAATGTAAAAAGCAATTGTGGAAAAAAATAACATTGCCAAAATGTATCTTCTCTCCAAAATAATCTACCATGTCCCATCTTCTACTCCCTTCCTTCATGCTGTGTTACACGCTACTTCCAGATGCAGGGTCTTTCAGCCCAATTTTAGGAAGGGTGATTTTCATAGATTATGCATTCCTGAGGTGTCTTAGGCATGACTTAATGTACATTACTCATTCATATATTAGATTCATCATCTATTATAAGCCTATAAACTCAGTAGTAGAAATCAGATACTTTACACTCTAGGATACATTAACAAATATAAACAAAACTTTTTTTTTCAATATTTTCCATTAATGTCTCCTAGGAATTTGATGATAAAGGATACACTACAAGCAATCAGATTTAAAAAAAGAAATATCTTTGCAAATATGTCATGGAGAAAATATTTGTTTGAAATCAGCAATCCTTCTTACCTAACATTTCATGTAGTTGAACATATGCCTTAATAATCAAGCACAAAGATAATGCTGTTTTCTTCTGTCAGCCACACAATATTAAAGATAGAAATGACATAGCTAAATTAAAAGATTGCCCCAGGTTATGCAATTCAAGTCCCTGGTATTATTGAGGGGAATACAAAAAAATTTTTTGAAAGTATTCAGATATAATTAGAAGTGAACAATTATTTGGATATAATTAGAGGTGAACAATAATTAAAACAAACAAACCAGCAAATATAATTCCTCCAGAAGCATATCATGGCTAAAGAATCCAGAGTTCAGTTAATTAATAGGTTGATCTTACCTTTTTCCCCCAGACTATGTCTGACTAGATAAGTGTTTAAATTTACACATACTTCATTTCTTTCTTTCATGTTACTAGATGCACTAATATTCAAATCCTTGAAGAGTACTTTAAAATGTTTAATTTAATATTGGTAGTAAAGCATTAATCCACAAAATGTCAACATTTCTACTGATATACTCATGTTTCTCTGGTCTGTTCTTTGTGATCACTTATATAGTAAAACCCCCTCATTAAATCCTTACTACATGTTTTCATCTATCTTAGGAACGGTTCATTGCAACAATCCTATATTCCTGGTCATGGACTGGGAGGATTGAAATCCTTCAGATATAATATAGATGAACCCATAAAGGGGTCATAATGCAGGTGTTAATTATTTTTCCATGATTCACCATAATAACATCAGCTTATATTTTCCAAATATTTTAAACATCAGCATTTCTACCAAATATATGATTACATAGTCATTATTAGAAGTTTCATATTACAATTTTCAACTCAATGACTTTATCCTAGGTCTATCCAAAATGGGGCATCATCAAGCTGTTTCTAGCCTCCTCAGATGTGCTCAGCTCACCTGGCCTCATTTTTCTGCCTTGTTCTGCAGCCAGAAGTGCCCCAGGAATTATGTGTACCATTTTTGTGGTCTTAAATATCATCATATTCTAACCTACAGGTTGCGTAGTGTTTCTGGGGTAAAGCCTGGACTCTGCCATAGTCTGCATCCTGTCTGATACCTCTTGCATGCTTTCCTACTCTCTGAATCTCTACACCACACTTGCATAATTTCTTCAGCATTTTTATCCCAAACAGTAAGTCTGCTTTCATGAGTCTAATCTTTACTTCTAAAGTCATCCATTTAAGTTTTAATTTCAGTGATATATGTTTTCAACATTTTTTTTTATTTCTAAGAAGTTCCTTTTCTTCCAAATGTGCTTTATCTTTAATATACATTTACAACTAATCTAAGTATACTTTCAAATAACACTATGCTTTTCTCATGGAGAGTACAAGTATCTTATAAAAGATTACTCTCAATTTCTTCCTCCCATCCCCTATGACACTGATGTCATTCATTTCACTCATCCATATTAATCGATTTGATCAGTTAATAATATAACAAGATTTTATTTTACCCTCAGTTATTCTTTCTCCAATGCTTTTCCTCTCTTCATGTAGGTCTGAGTTTCTTCTTCCTGGAAAATTTCTTTTAACATTTCTTGCAGGGCAAGTTTGCTGGCAATGCAGTCTCTGTTTTAGTTTAAGTCTTTATATTTCTCTCTCACTCTTGAGGGATAATTTCATTGGATGTAGAATTCTAGCTTGGTATGCTTTGTTTTCTTCCTTCTACCAACACTTAAAATATTTAACTGTATTCTTTTCATGCCTGTATGGTTTCTGACAAAAAGTCCACTGTAATTATTATCTTTGTTCCTCTACAGATAAGGTGGTATCTTCCTGCCCCCAGCTTCTTTTAAGATTTTATCTTTGTTGTAGGTTTTCTGCAGTTTGAATGGGATATAACTAGGTGTAGATTTTAGTTCTGAGCTTCCTTTTGAGTAGTCTCTGGGGGTTGGTGCCTAATTAATTTTGAAAATATCTTGGCTATTATTACATTAAATGTTTCTGTTTCATTTTCTCCTTATTCTTTTTTTTTGGTATTCCAGTTAATCATATATTATCCTTTTAAAATTGTCCACAATTCTTGAATAGCCGGTTGTGAGGTGTTTTTTTCTTTTTCCTTTTGCTTTTCAGTTTAGGCAGTGTCTATTGGCATATCTTCAAGCTAATTAATTCTTTCCTTGGCCAGAATCAGTCAACTGATGAGCCCATCAAAGGCAGTCTTCATTTCTCTTGCATTTTCGTTTTCCGGCATTTCCCGTTGATTCTTTCATCTCTGTGTCCATTAATCATCTGTTCTTGCAGGTTGCTGACTTTTTTCCATCAGAGCTGAGTTTATAGCTCCAGAGGCGTCTGCTCATGGTAACCTGATCTCACTGCGATTCTCTGTACTTGTCTGTATCTCAAGACTTTGGGGTAGCTCTTTACCCTGTCACCTCAATTCTTTCACGTGTCCAAGTCATTTTTTTTTTTTTCAGATTTTTTTCTTGTTGTAAGGACAGAAGTGATACCTTCTAAGCCCTTTACATGTTAATGCATCATCATAAATCCAAATCTACTGTTCTTTATCTTTTTGGTAATATTTGTTCCTTTCTTGTGGTTTGATCCACTTTTATGTAAACATTTATAAATATTTTATTCCCAATAACTCCATAATTTCTAGTTCCTGGGTTCTGATTACATATATTTTTCCTGAAAACTCTTGTTAATATGCCTTTTTCCTCCACATGTCTTATAATTATGAATTATGAGCTCATCTTTTGTAGGTCTGTCTGGGAAAAATCAACCTCTTGGGTTGATGGAGTCCCTTCTTTTGTAAATATGTTATTAACTCCTGCAAGGTAGCAGGTGTGATACCAACTGTGGACAACTTTAAATTTATTCTCAGCCTGAGTGTTTCCCAATTAAAACAGTACTATGAGTTTAAACCCCAAGTACATGAGGGCATGCTTATGCTTATATATATTTAGGCAATTAAAAAAAAATTATAGCTCAGGCTGAAATGGGCAAAGTCCCTTGATTGCTCCTGTATTAAGAAGGTAATTACTGGAAATACCTGTTAGAATGTCTTCAAGTATTTCAAATTCTACCTGTCTAAATGTAAACTCTTTATCTCCTCCCTCAGAGATTATCAGTGCTACAAGGAATTACGGTAATCAATAGCAAGGTAGCACATCACATTGTGGTACCGTCAACAAGCATCATCTAGTTACAATAAGTCAACATAGTCAAGGGTTAGGGAATTACACACTGTGCTTGCCACAGTCGTTAAAATCATCTAGAGTAATTGGGATCAGGCCCTGCATTGGTCTTATAAGCCAACTCTAAAAAAAAACAAAAAGACAAAAACAAAACAAAACCAAAAAAACCAGAAAGACTTAAAAATTAATTACCACTATATAAATATTTTATAATTTCGTCACAGCACAATGCCAATGTTTCAATGTGCTGTGCTGTCAATCATGCCCTCTCCTGAGCATGATTTCTGGCTCATGAGTGTCTAATGCTTTAGTTATTTGCTATGTTGAGCTGCTTTACACATGAAGAAAACTGGGTTCTCTTAAAATGATTACTAATTCTTGATTCTCTCTCCAAACCCATCCACCCCAACCTGTGCCCCTCGTTAGCTCTCTCTCTCGGTAAATGGCAGCTCTCCTAGAGCTGTTCAGACGGAAATCCTGAGGTCATCTTGATACTCCTCTTTTTCACCAATCCCATATTCTCCTCCAGCAAATCCTGAAAGCGCTATCTTCAAAACATATCCAGAATCCAAACATCTCTCCCCTGCACATTTGTAGTAACCTGGTAACTAATCTACATACCTCTACCTTTTCCATAACAAAGTCTGTATTCCATGGAGCAACCGGAGTGAGCTTTTATTATTTATTCACAACACCTCACTTTGTTCACCAAGTCAGACCACATCACACGACTCTCACTCTCCGATGACTTCTCATCTCACTCAGAATGAAATTCAAAGTTCTAAAGCAACATGCCTGCAAGACCCTACCGGATGTGGCCAGAAAGCAGAATGGCTTGCACCTCAAATCACTTAGCGCCCTTCTCCAATGTCAGTTCCTCAGAAAGACGGTCTCTGACCAGAGGACATAACACTACAGAACGTCTCCCCCTTCTCCCTTCCCCCCCCGCCCCCCCGCGTCACTCTGTCCCACAGTAGCTGTTTTAATATGCTTTATTCTTATCCATAGAACTAACAACATAGCATTTATACACACTTCCCGACATTCATTTGTTTGTCCGTTTATTATCTATTAACAATTTGTCTCCAAGGAGCTTCCTGTTACTTCTACAGGAGCCAGATCACTGCCAGAAACAGAGTGCTTTACCAGTATTTGTTCATTCAGCAAAAATATACTTGCTACACTGCACTGGATTTGCTGTTTAGTATAAAACATTGAGCCAAATGTGCATGTGTTTGATACATTATTAAGTATATAGCAATAAAAATGTACATTGATATTATCAAGAAAGTGTGTGTAAACAAGGCCTCTTGTCTGCTCCAGGGAACCATGAGACACTTCTCCGAAGAACTGACATCTGTACAGATGTGGGTGTGTAAGAGCTGTTTTGAGTGACAAGGGCATTTCAGCTGAGCATCGGCTTGCGCAGAAGCCTTTTGGCCAGAGGGAGCAAGGCCGGGCCATGTAACTGACAGAAGCCCAGTGCGTGTGTGCTGAACAGAAAAGGGGGAGACAGAGTAAGACTGAAAGTGTGGGCGAAACATAAACGTCTGAACCTTGATAAAAAAGTGTTCTTTATCCTTGGGAAGTTGAGCAGTTAGTGCAGTTTTAAGCAGCTGGATCAGGTGATCAGGTTTCCATTGTAAGAAGATAATTATGCCAACCAGTGTAGGAAATTCAGAGACGTTTGCAGTACTCTAGGGACATGAAGGTGACAATATGAACTAGGAGATTGATTACAGTCTCACTATCTGTGGATAGTTTCCTAGAGATATTTGGAGGTTGAAATTGGCATGGCTTAGTGACTAATTAGACTTAGAGAAAATAGGGAGGTATCAAAAATGCATTCTAGATTAATGGATTGCTCTAATGTAAGGCAAGTGGTGTTATTCCCTGATTTAAAGGGGGAAAGAAGGTGTGAATTAATTAATTTGGACTCGCACATTTTTCTCTTGTTTTGTCACTGATATTCAGAGACTGTATATCGTTCCTGAGGAAACGCGGCCCTTCAAATTATGCAAACTACACTGGTAAGAAAGCTGTTCATTTGAAGACTACTCTTGTCTGTGTGGATGCATCTTAACTGCCCTAGCAAATAACCTTGATATGTCTCTGATGACCTTTATTTTCTCTTTGCTGTGCTGCTGAAGTGTGATTTACTCATGCTGTTTGCAAGACAAAGTGGAGAACCGCAACCTAAAGAATATTTTTTAAAGTAACTTGTCTCTCCAAACAATTTAAATTTTGAAAAATGTAATAAATAATATCTAAATAATAAAGTAATACATCTTCTAGGAACAGTTCTCTAGAAGAAGCAGGTCTCATGGATTATCTTCATGGCCAATAAGAAGAATCTTAAATCAGAGGCAAAATATTAGCCATTGAA
Organism: Rhinolophus sinicus; assembly: GCF_057876585.1. Classification (NCBI taxonomy): domain Eukaryota; kingdom Metazoa; phylum Chordata; class Mammalia; order Chiroptera; family Rhinolophidae; genus Rhinolophus; species Rhinolophus sinicus. The sequence goes on along the minus strand of NC_142508.1, from coordinate 59,012,480 downwards.
ATATTAGTGTCAGTAGAAAAACAGAGTGGTGCCTCATCATTTAATTTCAGTATAGGCTAGCTGAGTGTTTTGAAATACATGAGAGAAATCATCTCAAAAGAACATGTTATTAAATTAAAAATTGGTAGTAGGTGGGTTTGAAGTAATAATTATATAGTTTTACTCAAACATGAAATATATGTCTTTAAGGCAACAATTGGGTTTGAAGTATATTTAATCATTACTTAGATGCTTTGATATAACAAAACCAAAATATCTAAATAATTACGTATGTTTCACTTTTTATGCTACTCTATAAAAGCAACCACAATTGCAAATATTATGTCATTACTAAGAAACTAAATGCAATACATTAATTTTGTATTTTGGTTCAGAGTAAAGGATACTATCGAAAGAAACAAAAAAACAACATATGACCTAATTTAGGAGGGGACAAATAAAAATAATACACAACCATGCAACTAACCAATTTCCATAAGTGCAAAGTATTTTCTGAGTTAGAAAATCAGCCGAATGTCCCACAGGGGGTAAAAAAAATCATAAGCTGCTTCCTTTGAAGTAGATCTGACTTCAACTACCTAGAGGTGAAAAAGGACATTGCAAAGGAATCTTACTTTTTGTGATTTGGAGGCAGTCATCTCACTTACTGACCACAACTGCATGACTAAAACTGGAGTGGAAATCCATAGGGAGAACTTACTTAAGAACAGATTGGTTATCCTTGAACAGAGATGAAAACATGATAAGCCTAACATAAAACATGGGGTTATTATCTTTGAGTTTACATAACATTCATCTTGATATTCTGGCGACACTACATATAGCAAAATTACTAGAAAAACATGTCATGATAATTTCATTATTGAACACAATTTGTTTATAAGAAACTTCTTCCTAATTTCCAGGGTTGGGTTCTTATGAATAAAGCTGCTATGAATACTTGTGTGCATGTCTTTGTGTGGACATGTGTTTTCATTTCTTTGAATAAATATCTAGGAGTTGAACTGCTGGGTCATAAGGAAAGTAAACTGTTTCCCCAAGTGGTATTATAATTTCACTTCTTGTCCGGCAATGTGGGGGAGTTCCATTCGCAACAAAGACTTGGTTTCCCTTGGTATTGGCAGGTGCAGTGGTATAATTTGCCTATCCCCAATGACTAATGACGTTGAGCATGTTTTCATATGGTTAACAGCAATTTGTATATTTTATTTTGTAACTTGTGTGTTCACCTATTTTGCCAATTTGTTTATTTTAAATCAATTATTTTAGAAAAAGTTTTGGATTTACAGAAAAATTGTGAATACAGTACAAAGTGTTCCTATAAACCCTGCACCCAGTTTCCTGTTCTTAACCTTTTACATTAGTCTGGTTTACATTTTATCAAACTGACGTTGACACATTACTATTAACTAAAGTCCATACTTGCTTCAGATTCTCTTTTTACCTTATGTTTTTTTTCCTGTCCCTCATCTCATTCATGATAACGCAGTGCAGTTTGTAGTCATGTCTCCTTAGGCTAGTCTTACTGTGATAGTTTCTCATACTTTCCTTGTTTTTGATGACCTTGACAGTTTTGAGTAGTGGCCAGGGATTTTGTAAACTGCCTCTCTATTGGGATTTTTCTGATATGTTTCTTATGATTAGCCTAGGGTTACAGGTTTGGGGAGGAAGAATAAAGGGGTAAAGTGCCGTTTTTATCACCTATGAAGGGTACATAAATCAATGTGACTTTCCACTGTTGATGTTAACCTTGATCACCAAGCTGAGATAGTGCTTGTGAGGTTTCTCCACTGTAAACTTACTATTTTTTTTCCCTTTCCATACTGTATCTTTGGAAGGAAGTCACTATGTGTAGTCTACATTTAAAGAGAGGGATTTAGGCTTTACTTGCTTGGGGGCAGAGTGTCTACATAAAATATTTTGAATTCTTCTGCAAGAAAGGCTTATCTGTTCTCCTCCATTCATTTTACTCAATTGTTTACGAATATCACTATGGACTCATGGATATTTATTTTATACTTTGTGTTATAATCCAATATTACCTTATTTATCTTGTTGCTCAAATCATCCCATCTTTAGCCACTGGAAAGATTCACTTGGATATTGTGTCCCTTTGACATACCCCTCCACCTAGTTTTTTAGTTATGTGTTTTTAGCACTTCCTTACTTTTTGTCACTATAAGATACACCAAGCTCACCTTGTATATTTTCTGCTCCAGTCCTATAATTAGAGTTCTCCAAAGATCCCCAAATCCTTTGGAAATGTGGATGCTTAGGAGAGATCATTTTCCTTATAAAGTTTTAAACGAATAGAGAAAATTTTTTCATCATAATTTGGTAAAGCAAGATAATCCAAATAATTTCTGTTTATCAAATTACTGTTTCATATTAGAATATAGATTTTTGAATCTATGGGATGCCTCATGCTAAACCTCACAAAAAGTGATGACTAGATGTTTAAGTATTTAAAAAGACTTGTCATAACAGGATTTTGTGACAAGTACAACATTTAATGAAGTGGCCTTTTCCAGCTGTTATTTCCAATTCTAACATACTCTACGGCATTAAAAAAAAATCAGACTTACGTACTTATTATGTACCTACTTTATGTGCAGTTTTCTGGCAGTGTACCTTCCTGTGTAAGGTACACAGGGACCTTACAATCTGGTTGGGGAGACAAGACTGCATTTTAAAGACGGCAAATTCCTGAGTTAGACATCAATACATTTAGAGTCTTGTTTCAGTTCTGCTCTACATTAGGTGTATAATACAGATATTGTAAAAATCACTTACAATTTTGGGGTCACTTTCTTTTAGATGAGGAGGTTAGATTAGAGGATTAATCTGGAAAGATTCTTTCCAGTGCTGACATTCTGTTCTGCAAAGGCGAGGCAGCGTGTAATTAAGAGCTGAAGTGCTCGGTGTAATTACCACAGGAGTTCAGAGTACAGAAAGAATGATGTCAGCTAAAACAACGGGGGAGGACATGATGAAAGGTGTGTGACCAAGGATTTCAGGGGACTGAAAAATATTTAGTGCTTGGATTTATAACCAAAGTCAAACGTCGATGACCTAGTAGTCACCCTTGTGTTTTATTTCATGTGATGACAGCGATGCTAATCTGAGCCACTTTCAATCAATTTGATCAGCTGTTTCATTAAATGGCTTAGTGCTTATTATTGCATTGGGACTTAAGAGAAACGCAGGACATGTGTTTTGTTTAAGAATATAACACAGAGGCTATTATTTTAGGCCCAACTTATTTTCAAGAGTAAACTCCTAAGTTTAGCTGTTCCTTATTAATCAACTGTGTCACTGCTAGCCGGAAAATAAGATGGCTTTTTAAATGGTTCCCAGATGTTGGATAGTTCTGGTTAGGTATTCTACTTGAGTTATTGTTTCTGGCCCCAAGAACTGTGTGAATCCCCACTTGCAATCACAGAGCAGTATGTAGAAGGTTCTACCAAGTGTGGCAAATTGCGTTTGCTACCAACTGCTGCTCATCATTTTCTTTGACAGATTCAGCTCATGATTAGAGGCTAAACTAACACTCGCCATGGTGCAGAGGCGTGAATTCATGAAACTTGCTGCCATTGGTAAACATTTTAAGTGTGGAAACAGCCATCTCCTTCCAGTCACAGGGGGAAAAAATACACAAAATACAATATTAATAAAAAGAATAGATGTGTTTCCTGGATTTCGATCCCGGGTTACTATAGCACAGGGGGATTCGTGTGATTGAAGAGAGAAGACCAGAGTAAACTTCATTTTTTTGTCTCTGTGAACCCCTACAAGTCCAAGGCAGCAAATTAAAGATTTAGGAATATGTTTGGACTATCATAAGCGCATTTCAAAATCACCTGGATGGTGAAGTTCAGATGCTAAAAACTTTATGTGCTCTTGATTGTTGCATTATTTTTTAAAAATACATTTTTTTAAAAATCAATTATAACCATGTTACAGTCTTCATATGTTTTTTATGCTTTCTGCTAGGTGGCCAATAGTTAATTGAAGGGTACTATAACTGTTCATATAGTGAAAAATAAAAGCAAATGATAAAAGAAAGCAAAGTGTGGATTAAATCCTAAGTAACAAACTTGGCTCTGTTGAGCTGGTACAATGCAGGAGCAGAAAGAGTTCTCTCTCTATGGATAATCAGAAAACCAAGAATCTTGGCTTTAGCACTAACTCGATATGGAAACTTAAACAACTCATGCTACATGCCAGAGTTTCAGTTCTTATGTAAATTAAGTAAATGACAAAGGATCACCTGTAAGATTTCCTCCAGATATAAATAACTGATATTTATGTTAGCAAGAACACTACCGCTGGGCCAAACCTTAAGGAAGACTCCACACTAGCAAAGGAAATCAATAGAAAAAGGAAATAAAACACTAAGAAGATTGCCAGACTTAAGAATAAAACCCTGACAAGAATCACATTTGTAAGGAAGTATATTATATCAAAAAGAATAGGATGTTTGCCTGCCAAAGCTTGATCTTCATAATACAAATGAGGAAATTGAGGCTCAGATGAGTAACGTGACTGGTTCAAAGCCAGTGAGGGTAAAGAATGAATAACTGGAATCCAGGATCCCCAACTGACAGGAAGATTTATCCAGTGTGCCAGCTGCCCATCCTCTCAAGCACTGTTCTTTTATTGTCGTCACATTTTTAATGTTATTATATTTTTCCTCTTTCTTTCACCTACTTTGAAAGATAAGATGTTCCCCTCTCACTGATCATTCAGCAAATATTTACATACTGTGTCTCAGGTACTATTCTAAGCAAGGAGTGCTATTGTAGATGATGGCACATTTCTTTTTATCATTAGAAACACCCAAAACAAACACTGTACACACATATTGATAGATAAAATGTCAGGCTTCTCTAGCATTTCCATACTATGAGTAAAATATTTTATCACCTCAGCTTATCTGTAGAAACAAACAAAAACTGAAAGTGGAAATGTTAATATTGACATGACTTAAATGTATCTTTCAAATAGATGATACAAGTTTGAAATGGAAATCATCATCAAGGCAAGTCTTATTTGTTTCTTAAAAATATTCAGAAAAGTTACTGATCTTAAATATATGTAGTATGTACAGAATGAAATTCATCCGCTTAAACATGAACCCGACTGCTGACTTGGTGTCAGGGAAATAAAAAACAATTGTATTTTTTGGTAAGATTTTGAAATAGACTTATCTATTTAAATATCTGAATATTATAATTATGACCTTGAATGATGCAGGGGTTAGAGGTGCCAACCCCCCACGCAGTCAAAAACCCTCGTATAACTTTCGACTTCCCCAAAACTTAACTACAAGGTCTTCCCTCTGTATCCGAGGAGGAATGGTTCCAGAACCCCCATGGATACCCAAATCCGCAGATGCTCAAGTCCTTTATATAAAATGGCCTGGATCGATCAATGCATATAGTTGGCCCTCCACATCCAGGGACTCCCAACAGATCAAAAAGAGTACAGGTATTTACGGAAAATAAATCTGTGCATAAGTGACCCCATGAAGTTCTACCTCATGTTGTTCAAGGGTCAACTGTATTTAACTTTTAAAATTTTTGCAAGACTGTTAATTATAGAAATATAGAGATTAACTATAGAGATAATGATGCCCCCAAAGAAATCAGTTCTCTTATATTCTTCTGTATAACATATGGGTTACAGATAAATAAAAATAGTAAAAATACTAGAAAGGATGATTTTGAATATTTACATCATTTTTTCCCCCCATCCTTAGCCTAAGTTGATATTTTTTACTCATCTCTGGGAGATGTAACTTGACTTCTGTAATGCTTATGTAAAAGTGCCAACTGTAAATGAAATAAAATTTGAGCTTGCATTTTCTTTAAAATTCTTCCAGCACTAGACAAGTACTATGGGTAATTTTGATGTTACTTAGGATAATTTTCCAGAGAAGCAAATGAAGAATTGCTTGAGAAGATGCATTTAGATGCCCAATTTAAATCAGTGAATAGGCAAGAAAACAACAAAAACACTATGTGATAAATTTGTAAAACAAGTAAGCAAACCAAACCTCATATTAAATAAATTGATATAATTGTTAAAACAAGTTTCAAGGCTATATAAAGCGCAAAGAGCGACAAATATGTATAAAAATTTTAAAAGCACATCAAATAAACTTGGTTATTTTTATGAATAATTATCAAAAGATGAGAGTGCAAAGTGAAATGATTTCTTAAATCTCAGCCACTGTGATTGATGAGATGCTGAAATTAAACCCATGCAGTCAATCTGATCATTTAGATCTCCCTCACAAAGTAGAAGAGATCACTCTGCAGAGATATTTGCTCAGATATTCTGATTTTATAGTATAGGACGAGGCCATTGTTAAGTTTTAAAAGGATCCCTGGGTGATTCTATTTTCAGCCCAACTTGAGAACTATTATTAGCCACTCAATGAATATCACTTTAAGTTGTACTTATTTTTAAAAACATTGTTTATTTTTGAATTTACTGACATTTTGAATCCACGCTTCATTCATTGTTCTGTGTGCACAGATCATCTTTCCTGATAATGGGTTATTGTTAGATTATCTGAACTGAGTAATCACATGACAGAGATGTAAAGGCATTGTACGATAGGATGTGCTTTGCATACAAATTACTTCAACTAATCATATTTTGAGAACATAATTAGCAGCCTAGGGAAAAATAAACAAAGATAGCTACAGGTTTCTAATGCAGCATCTTCAGGCCTTAATCTCCCTGGTAGGGGAAATCTGAATAAATGTATGCTCCTTTGGGATGGGCCAAATTGGACAGTGGCATATATTATTATTCAGCACTTTTAATGAGTTACAATATTAATTAAATGATGCGACTGAAGGTCATTCTCTGCAAATGAGGATAACTTTATAACGTGATTTTTAATCTGACTATCTAGGTCATAAACAAGACATGACTTTTGTTGGTTTCCATGTCGGTCAATAAAGGCCCATTTTCCATAAAGTGGAACAACATGTATCCACGCATCACAGAAACATGCATGTACACCAACGACAGTTTATCCGACAAATTTGTATTGAGCTCCTGTATTGTCGGGAACTGTGAGCTCAGGATGTGTGCACTGAAAAGCTTGCAATACCAAAGGATCTCGAATCTATGACGTCACTGATTGTAAGAGGAACAGCAGCTGAACACATTTCTTACAAGCGCCACTAAGAGGAAAAGTTGCTGATTAAAGCACAATTGTTACTGCTAAAAACTGTCTTCGAACTAGTGAAAACAGCAAAATTTATTGAACGCTTCCTATGCACTGGCATTGTGCCAAACCCTAAACCTCATGGCAACCATATGAGGTATCATTATAATTCCTAACCTATGGATGGGGGAAATCAGATTAAGAGAAGTTCCATCACTTCCCCAAGGTCACATAATACGTTACTAAGATGCACGGTTCCAGCTTTCACCACACAACACTCTACTTACTACTTACAGCCTATTAGAGAAACAACATTATTTCCAAAATAATACTTTGTGCAAAGTTTTGCACAGGGTTTCTTGGGACCTCAAAAGGACTGTTAAGTCAAACTTTGACTTCTTAGAAAGACTCTTGCAGAAAGATCTCATTTTTTAAATACCTTAATCAATAATTTTGCCTGAACATAGTGCTAAACATGTAAAGGCAATGTTTGCCAATTTGCATGGGTAACTGAATTATACAAAGAATTTCAGAGTGAGAAAAATACCATAAATCATTTAGCCTACCTTTCTAATGAGGAACTCGGAATCCAGGGAGATTAAAACTTGTGGAAAAGTCAGAGTAGTAATTCATGGCAGAGGCGGTACAGTGCTAACTTGGCCTCCATTCAAAAATGCCATTATTTACAGAGCTAATTATAAATTCTATAGACGTGGTAACCTAATAAAAAGTATTTAGGTAAGGTAGAGGCACAATTGGAATTTGTCTTATCCTTATTGCTAATAATAAGATTTTAATAATATCTTATTATTAGCAATGTGACCGATTTGGGGCAGAGGAAGAAAAGTATCAGATTATTAAGTGTACTGGTTCTTTCTCAAGGGAGCAATTCTGATACTGAAGACCACATTTGGTAACATCTAGAGACATTTTTGATTATCTAGGACTAGGGGAGGTGCTGCTGGCACTAGTAGATAGAAGCAGGGATACTAATAAACATTCTACACTGAATGGAACAGCTCCCTCCCACTAACACACACATACACACACACACACATACACGCATGCACCCACGCACACACCAAATAATTACCTGGCCCAAATGTCAATAGTGCTAAGTAAGGTTGGGAAATCTTTCAATAGTCCAATACAGCACGAGTAAGATCTGAACTAGGGCAGTTGCAATGGAGTTAAGTTCAAATTTCAGTCATTAATTAAATATTCATTGTGGGTCTACTTTTGTGCCAATGGCTGTGATACCCCCAGATGAAAAGACGAAGTTATGGACAATGGCACAGTGGGGAGTAGTGACGGAGTACTGAGCTTATTACCAGGACTGTAGCGGTGGGGATGCCTGCAGTGATGGGGGTTCATGGAGGGTTAGCCTCCTACAAGAGGCTTACATTCTGTGAGGGAAGGAAGACATTCAACTTTCTGTCATTTAATTAAAACTGATCTAAATGTAATGAAAGAAATTTCTACCTACCACATGTATGGTGCTATTAGGTTGGTGCAAAAGTAATTGCAGTTTTTGCAATTATTTTTAACCTTTTAAACAGCAATGACTTTTGTACCAACCTAATACAAAAATAACGGGGCTACACATAGCTTCTTGGTCTATGTGATACTCCGTTGAAGAGGTAACATAGAAGGTACAGCTTTAAGATAAAGAGGAGGAGGAGAAAAGTCCTCTAAGTTGATCGAACACCATGTGCAAAAACACTGAGTCAGAAGTAGGAGGAAAGGAAATGGTGACCAGACCATAAAGTTGTGGGCGGCCGCAAGGAGGTAGAGGCGGGTCACAGGGGCAGGATAATGCAGGTCAATCATTTTTTCTAAAGCCAGCAATGAAAATAAATTGCCTGAAAGGGCTGATCCACAATAGAACAATGTTTTCTGACCTTAGTGGAAAACTTTGATGATGTGAAAATGAAAACAGCAACCCAAAATGCAGCCATGCTTTCTGAATGGTACAGTGGTGTGTCTCAAATTCGGGATTCACTACCCTTCTCACAGGTACTTGGGGAGGTCATTATTTAGAATGGTCTTGTGGACTTTTGAAGTGCAATTTTAGTACCTCCCCCCGCACACACACACGCACACATACTCAGGTATATTATTTATTTAAGTCTCAATATATTTTTTGAGAAACTATTGCAGTGGCTAAGAATTTACTTATTAAAAGCCACCAGAATTAAAAAATAAAACAATGTGACATTACAGTGAGTTGTGGCCTTTTAGAAAGACATTTTAAATTGTAAATAAGGCCTTTCCCACGTCCCTCCTCCCCAAATTGATTACAACTGAAAGCAGGAGGAGTTTTTTGGGGTCAATCTTATATTTTCTTCTTAACAAAAATCGGTTTTGGAGAGAAAAAGCCTCCCTCTAATTTCATAGCATTTATAGGTCAGATTGTGCTTTTCCCAAGGGTAGTAATTAAATAATGGGGAAAAATTAAGATGACAGGGAATTAGCAGAGCACAAAGAATATAGCTATTTCTCTTCCTTTAAAGTATATTTGTGAGGTTTAGTACACCCGCTGGTGAATCTGTGTAGTATTTAAAATATTTAATGCACAATTTACCTGTGACATGATTCAACTAAACGGTGAATTCACAATTTGTATATACAAGCAAAATGACAAACAGGAACCAGCCCAGACATTAGAATCTAAACCAACCTGACTTTGTATCTTGGCTCCGGACTCTTGTCCAATGGCCAGGTAGGTGTGTGGGAAACTTGGATTTAATTGCTGTAGTGTCTAATGCCTGTTACGCAAAAACTGAATATTGTCGGAAAAATGAAAATAAAGGGGGGGGGGGGGAAAGGAAAGCAAGGTAATATGTGGTAACTGTGTCAAAAAGAGACTCTCCGTAGAAGGACATTGCTCCCTCTCAGAGGGATGCTACTATCTTAACTAATGATGAGGTCCAGATACGTCACTTCTCTTAATACCTTCCCTTTCCTTGCTGATATTCACCTAAATTCAGTACAAGTGAAAAGGCAGACTTGTATATTAGGATGTGGAAAACTTGGACATGATTTCAAACTGATAAATTATTTCTTGACTTTAAAATTCTCAGAATGTGAAATCATGTGAACGCTGAGTTGACATACAGATTATTTAAAATAATACTGATGTGGTTGAGAGCACACACACATTTTCTTTTTTAAAAAATGGCAATTAACTCACAAACTTCTACCGTTAATGATAAGTAGGCATGATAAAATTATTGAAATATTTGAATTTTAATTTTAGAGCTATACTTTGTGATACGAGTTTTAGTGACTATTTCGCATTTTTCCAGAGGGCCTAAAAAGCGTATTATAATGTCACTTGCAATTATAATGATAGAAAAACAATGACAGATGATGGCTTTGTTTCCAGGGAATTACACTGGAATGTGGAAAATAAATATGGAGACCTAGAATATTTTCTAAGTTATAAATTTGTTTCAAAAGCATTTGTATACTTGGGATACAAAGTTTGATAAATTGCCCCTACAAAATTGAATAATTATGTTCCTTGTTTACATTGGAATGTGAGTTGACCTGCTATTTAAAATGTAAAACGAAATGTCAAAGCTGCCAAAAGCATCTTTAACAAACTGGCCAAGGGAGAGAGTAATTGAAATTGGGCAGAGCAAGCAATTAATTCCATGGTTCATCAAATCACTAAATCCCCCTACTACTTTTTTTTTTTTAAGATTTTAAAACAAACCCCATGATAACCAAAATGCTTCCTTCTTGTAAATTAAGCTTGTAACACCGCATCTGCTTCTTCAGGATAATTAACGCATTGACATTTAAATCAATTGATAAGAGCGCAGCCTAGTGCCATTAGTTAATTAATAATTTAAGAAAACACACATTGAGTCCTTACTGTGTCCCAAGTAGTATACCAATTACTGAAGATACATTAGTGAAAAAGACACGGCCACTGCCCTCACAGAGCATGTGCATGAGCTGACACCCCTGATCCTCATTTCAGACTTACCAGAAAGTGACTGTGGTCAGGGCTGGACATAGAAAAGCTATCAGCGGTCAGTCAGTGCAAGTAAGCAAGGAAAAGTGAAAAGAAAGGGTTTAGACTGTGAACAGGAGAACACACACCCTTACAACACAACAACCAAATACAATATGCCCTTGGAAAAGTAAATACGAGCATTAACCTCTAATTGACCCTCTGCTTTGGAGGCCTGGTGGGGGCCTCCAAAAATGGAAAGAAGTGGAAAGTCAGGCTGCCTGAGAGAACAGCCCACTGCTGAGGAGCTCACCACTAGGCCCCGTCAGGTCAAAAACTAAACTGGACGGTCTGCAATCCGGTCCAGTCCGGGAATCTGACTTACGCTTGAGGAGATAATTCGATAACGAAAAGACAACCTGCAGGGAGAGGGGTTTCATACTGAATTCTGAGAAGGATTAGGGTTTAGTAGAGTTGCCTTGGAGCAGGTAAATTGGTCTGGCCCTTTGTTACCTGACCGACAGACATCCCTTTACTTTCTCCCTATTTTAACCTAAGTGGCTCCTCTTTGGACTTCTTATCCAAGATATTAATGAAAGGGTTTTTCTGCTTTAAAAATATGAAAGCCAATGGAAGAGAATAATGAGCTAATTCAGTATTAAATTATTTAGTATATAGGAAATTATATATATAAATAAAATAGGAGGTAAATAGGAAATATATAAATAATAAATATAAAATAAATAGGATATATATGTATAAATATATGCATATATATGCATATAAATACACATATATAAATAATTGAAATGAAGTCATTTTGGCTCTTGAGTGGTTCTTTCCCAAGATGCTACCTCCACCACTTTCTAGATGTGTGCCGTGGGCCAAATACTCTACTTCCTTTCAGCCTGTTTCCTCTGCAAAATGGGAGTGATGAGGGTATTTGTCTCCTAGTGTGGCTGAGAGAATTAACTGAGTCAATACATAAAGTGCTTAGGCCATAAACTAGCACAGAGTTAAGTTCCTAGTCAATGTCATATATTTTCCTTCTATGGCCAAAGGCCAAAGACGGAGGAAAAAAAACAGCACCAGTATTCTGCTTTTGACTTTTAACAGCGATTTTTGAGTCCACAGTGATGTAATAGCTTTTGACAGATGGGGAGGCTCTGTTTGTGAGAAAAGGGCACACAAAATTCGACACCTTTCTTTTGCACTCTAAGAACTAATATAGGCTGATTATTAGGCTGAACTAATATAGGCTGAGCGGGGCTGATTCAGAGTGTGGAGTTTCACTGTGAGTAATGTGAGGTGCAGCAGGGAGTTTTCGGGTGAGCAGAAATGTAGGGTAGAATGTGGAATGGATGAGGGGTTGTGTGGGAAGTTACTATCACCAGGAAGAGAAAGCAAAGAAACTTCTGAGGAAGGAAGAGAGAGAGTAGGGGAGCAGTGGTGACATAACTAAGTTCAGTGTCCTAACCTGGACTTGGAGAGGGGACCAGCAGACTACATGCCCCTGGGACCTGATCAAAAAGTGATGTGAGTGACAGGAAACTGTACCAGAACCCTCCAGGGAGGGTGCTACCTCCATGTCATCCCTCAGAATTACAAGGAACCTTAGACAGAATCTAGTCTAATTTTAGACATACCCTGAGGCCCAGGTGAGCTAGGTGACCCTGCGAGAGGCCACATAATGCGTGGCACACCTGACCCTCAAAATAAGTCCTCCTGGCTCCAGCCTGGAGCCCAAGACACACATATTGGGGCCCATCATTTGAGGTGACTTAAAAATGCACCAGGGCAAACTTTCAGATCCACTGATTGGGTCCTGCCTTCCATTTATGGGCATCCATCTTACAGTAATTACCTGAAAATATTGAGCACACATTGTTAAAGAAAAGAATGTTGGCCATGGTTAGCTGACTTTTCTGAGAACTTGATTTTCTGAGAAAAAACAACCACGAGTTATCAAGAACTGAGTAAAGAGTTTACCCATTTGGGGGCTGGATGAAAATGAGGAAAAGGAATCTGGTTTAAGTTTTGTTCAGAAGAGGGGAAGTGATTTGATTTATGGGTTGACAAAAAGCAAACTTTATTGCAGAAGGAAAGTACTTCCAGTTGAGAATTCCTAGGTTTTATTGGCGTTCGGTAAAAGTAGAAGCGATTGATGTAGGAGGTTAATGTCTGTCACAGTCTGGGTATTTTGCAATGACTTCCTTCACAGCGTGTTCATTTTAAGAATAAAGAGGTCTTTATGGTTAGTGGAAGTTTAATGAGGATTACAATGGTCCCCCAGATGCTTACAACTCATTTAAATAACCCATAACCTCTATGTTTATCATGAGAGGGAACATGCCAATTTAAGATATTACAAACATTCTTTTGAAAAACTATACGGTTTCCACTGGCATTTTCAATAATTTTCTTCTACATTCTGCAATTTATAAATTGCAGAATATGTGTTACTATGGAAACGACCTCTGGTCTATCTGTTACTCAATACTTGAAAGATAAGCCTTGGGGATATGCCTCCACCCGTAATAACTTTCAGTACTGTTTATCCCTAAATATTTCCTTCTTCTGTTACACATTTTAGCTGTGAGACATTAGAGTCGGTATTGTAAAGAAGGCAAAGATGGAATTAAATAAAAGCACAAACAAAATTAAATAAGATTCATTTTCCGGAAAATGAATCGAGAGCCTAAAGAAAATAGAAAAGGAATATGTGATGTCATTGAAGCTAATATTTGTTAACTACTCATGATTGTTTCCTCCTATAAAATTGGAAATTTAGCTTGTACGTACATCAGAATCCCCTAGGGGGTTTCGAAAGCACTGCTGGGCTCACCACTTAGAGTCTCTGATTCAGTTAGGTGTGTGGTGGGACCCCAGAATTTCCTTTCCTAACAAGTCCCAGGGGATGCTGACACTGCTGGTCCAGACACCCTATTGAAACTACTGCTCTAAGCATTATTTGAAACATTTTTTAAAACTGTGGGCTTATAAATTTTAAAACATACGTAACATAAAATTGACTATTTAACCATTCCAAGTGTACAACGCCATGGCATTAATTACATTCCCAGAGTGGTGCAACCATCACTACTATACAACTCCAGAACTTTTTTACCATCCCAAACTGAAAATCTGTACCCACTAATCGATAACTTTCCATTCCTCCTTCCTCCCAGCTCCTGAAAACTACCATTCTACTTTCTTGGTATCTCATAAAGGATTATCAGATAATATTTGCCTTTTTGTAACGATCTTATTTCACTTAGCATAATATGGTCAAGGTTCATCCATGTTGTAGCATGCATGAGAATTTCCTTCCTTTTTTCTTTTTGTTTCTTCCAGTTTCACAGAGAAATAATTGACATACATCACTGTGCAGCATGATGGTTTGATTTACATATATTGTGAGATGATTACCACAATAGGTTCAACTAACATCCATCTTCTCACATAGATAAAATAGCAAGAAAAGAAAACAGGAAAAAAAAAAATTCCCTTGTGAAGAGAACTCTTAGGATTTACTCACTTAACTTTTCCATATACCTTCCAGCAGTGTTAACTATAGTCATCATGTGATACATTCTCTTCCTAGTACTTAATTATCTTATAACTGGAAGTTTGTACCTTCTGACCACCTTCTTCCATTTTCTCCTACCCCCACACTCCACCTCTGGTAACCCCAAGTCTGATCTCTTTCTCTATGAGTTTGTTGGTTTAGTTTCCACATATAAATGAGATCACACTGCATTTGTCTTTGACTTATTTCACTTAGCACAATGCCTTCAAGGTCCATCTGTGTTGTTGCATATCGTAGGATTTCCTCGCAAAGAACCTGAATACACGTTTCTCCAAAGAAGATATATGAAAGGCCAACAAGAACAGGAAAAGATGCTCAACATCACTAGTCATTAGGGAAACACAAATTAAAACCACAAAGAGATAGCATCTTACACCTGTTAGAATAGCCATCATCAAAAAGACAAGAGATAACAAATGCAGGTGGGGATGTGAGGAAAGGGAACCATCGTGCATTGTTGGTGGGACTGTAAACTGGTACAGCTACTATGAGAAAACAGTATGGAGAGTCCTCAAAAAATTAAAAATAGAACTACCATATGATCCAGCCATTTCACTTCTGGAAATATATCCAAAGGAAAAGGAGAATACTAACTCAACATGATATCTGCACCCCAAGTTCATTGCAGAATTATTTACAGTAACTAAAACATGGAAATGATCTAAGTGTCCATCAATAGACGAATGGATAAAGAAGTTGTGGTTTATATATACAATGGAATAATTATTCAGCCACAAAAATGAAGAAATCCTTCCTCTTTAAAGCTGAATAATATTCCATTGTGTGTATATCACATTTTGTTTATCCCTTCCTCCTTCAATGGACATTGGGGATGTTTCCACCTTTGGAAATTATAAATAATGCTGCTATAAATATGGGTGTAGAAATACCTATTTAAGCACCTGCTTTCAATTCTTTTGGAAATATACCCAGCAGTGGAATTACTTACTCTAAGCATTTTACATCATCATTATAATTCAACTTTAGAAAAAGATACGCTATTATCTCCATTTTAAAGATGAGGAAACTGAGACATGCAGAATTCACCTAATTTTCTTCAGGTTGCACAGCTGGTAAGCAGAGCCTGGTTTCCAGCACAGGCAGGCTGGTCCAGGAATTAGTTACCCAGGGCACTTAACTGTCTTCTCTACCTGAAGAAAGCATTTCATTTTTCATGGACAACTCCCCTCATTAACACAGTCATTAATTTTCTACAATAAAGGTGGAAGTAATTACCTTTCAAAAATAATGGCTAACATGGGATTACATACTCAAGTGTAAGAATATGTACATGCAAGCCAAATTTTGAATTTTATAGGAAGAAACAATTATGAGACGTCAACAAATATTAGTTTCTTATTGCTTGTTAGAAGATAAAGCAAATTATTCTTTCTAGTTTGTTAAATTATATACTTCTCCTTTAAATAATTTCTGAAACAAAGTAGGCTAAACTGTTTCTAAGATCTGCTTTTTGGGAGTCAAATCTATTTTCAATTGTCCAGTTCAACTCTGAGCAGTGAAAATGACCATCTGACAGTGGAGTGGAACTGTCCTTTGAATGAGCAGAATAGTAGGATTGGCTCCTTGTCATGTATTCAGTTCTCTGAATAATTAAAGCAAACCATCCATTGATAAATTCCTGCTATGGGGTTTACATGCAGTTAAGTTAAATCAGTATGCTGCATGAATTAGAAGCCATGATCTGAATATTATAAGGAAAACCCAACACAGTGTATATGACGCAGGATAACAGAACAATGTGGCTGAGAAAATCATAGGAGGCCCAGGTTAAGCCCCTAGGTTCTGTATTTTCTATAATGCACCTTCCTGCTATGTGGACTGTCTACCCCCATGTGTAAGACTCAAAAGGTGTGTGACAGTGCTTGTCATGTATGAGGGGTGACGAAGACTGTCGATTACAATGGTTCAAAGAGCTGAGGGTATGATTAGCGATGGATATCTTAAATATGTTTTAAAGGTATGCATTTATTCTCCTTGATTTGTAATCAGGATGTGGTTGTGGGTTTTAAGGCTATGTGTAGGCAAATAAGCATTTTCATTCTTTAAGCGTTGCCTCGGATTACACAAGGAAGTACCTTCTTTTCCTTGCCAACCTCAATGCTTTGAGAATAGTGAAAGATTATTAGAGTAGAGCATTGCTGTGTTTATAATCGAAAGCCAACCTTTAAGTAAAAGAGACATAAGCAAGGATGAAAGTGTACAAGAAAGGCCATTTCTCCACTCCTCGGTCTGGTTCCTCAGGCAGTTAAGATACTGAAATACTCTTAGAAATCTAGTGGTGAGAAGGATTTGTTACATAAACAATTAAAAGATGAGCACTTTGTCCTGCCCGTGAAATCTTGCAAGTATCTAATTTTCTATGCTCTAACCTCTAACCGCTGCCAGCAGTTTCAGTTCTCCCTAAATTGCTTAACTTTCCATCTTCTTTGTACAGGTCTAAATGAACTGTGTGGGAGATCCTACCTCACCCCTCTTCCAGAAAATAGTCTTCCCCCCCCCCCGCTAAATTACCATAAATACAGCTTCACAAGTTCTTTTAGTATTAACACCCAAGATTGCTATTTCATGAATTTGGAAATTATCATTAACTAATAAGGGGCTCTTATAACAGCCCCTGTGCTTTCACTTAAATATTTTTCTCTTTCCATTTCAAAGGTTAGTGATATTAATGAAATGGGAGAAAAACAAATTGAGGATATATAATTTGATATCTTTCTCTTTTTAAAATATATCCCCACCCCAAGTCAAGCCTTTCTTTTTCATGTTGTTGATTTTCTTGTACCAAAAGGACTTTTAAAATATTTTTCTTGTATTTAGATATAATGTTTAAGACTAAATATATATTTTGATGAGAGTCTCTTGAGACTTTTGGGGAAATAAATGATAAAATAGCTTGATTTACTGTTTACCTTATTATTCCATTGACCTCTTTGTTAGCTTTTAAGTTAATGTACTTTTTAATTTTTTTAGAAGTTACTCCAGAGATTGCGACATGCATTCTTGATTAATTAAAGTCTTAATTAAATTAGTACTTTGCCACATCAATGCATGTACCCCAGAGTACTTTTCCCTTTCTCTGGCTCATGGACTGTTGATATTGAATATTTTATTTTATGTGAACTTCAAATTCCGCATTGTGATGTATATTGTTCCGTACAATCAATGATTTACTTTTCTTTTACTTTTAGGGAGAGGTTGATTATTAAGAAGGGGAAGGACTGCTATAAAAGTTGCATTACCTTCAGGTCCCTCATGGGTCAATACAATGTCAGAATATAAGTCATGAGATCAGTGACTCATCACTGATTCACCACTTACCAGAAACACACTATTTTTTAAGCTGCTGGTGGGTGCTCAGTATTCGTCATGCTATTCTTTATATCTTGGTATTGTGTGTGTGTGTGTGTGTGTGTGTGTGTGTGTGTCCCTTTTCAAAATTTTTGTGGTAAATACACGACATGAAATTGACCACATTAACCTTTTTAGGTATAGAGTTCAGTGGTATTAATTACATTGATCATGTATTTAATCATGGTGCAGCCATCATGAACACCCTTCTCCAATTTAACTCTTCGTCTTGTCAAACTGAAATTGTACACCCACTACTGACTTACTTTTCCTCACATATTTATCTGCTTAGTTTTACTTTCTGCTCTCCTGCCTTTAATATCATTTTCCCACTGCCTGACAACACTTTTTAGTTATACAATTGACCCTTGAACATGAGTGGGTCAGGGGCACCATATGACAAAAGTTGGCTCTCTGCATACGTGGATTCCCAACTGGGATCAAAGATACTGCTTTTAGTGAAGGCTTGTGATTATCAATGATCTCAAATTCTGTTTGTTTAAAAATGTTTTGCCTCCATTTTCTGAAGGATATTTTTACTGGGTATAGAATTCTATATGGACTGTTATTTTCTTTTAGCACTTTTAGAAATAATGAGAAAGAACTGTATTTTGGCTTCCATTGTTTCATGTTGAGAAGCTAGCTAGCACTCTTATTTTTCCTGCTATAAAGGTATTAGGGTGGTGCAAACGTAATTGCGGTTTAAAAGGGTAAACATAATTGCAAAAACTACAGTTACGTTTGCACCAACCTAATAATACTTTTTTTTTTTCTTCCTGGCTGATGTTTAAGATTTTCTATTTGTCTTTAGCTTTTAGCAGTGCTTAGGTATGGTTTTCTAATAATTATCCCGCTTTAAATTTGTAACAGTTGTTAAGTTTGTGGCTTAATGTCTTTAACTAATTTTGGAAAATCATCTGCCATTATATTTTCAAATATTACTTCTGCCCCATTATCTTTCTCCTCTTTTCTGGGACTACAATTACAGATATGTAACAGTTTTATCCATGTCCAGTATCTCCTTTAAATTCTTTTTACTATTTGCTATACTTTTCTCACTCTCTGCTTCATTCTTGGTATTGTGTTTTTATCTGTTCACCTAAACTTTCAAACTATGTCTAAACTGCCATTATTTCATCTACTCACCTATGATTTGTGTGTGGTTTTATTGCTAGAACTTTCATTTTGCATTTTATCGGGGTTTCTAGTTCTTTGTCAATTCTTTTAATACTTTGAACA
This sequence comes from Rhinolophus sinicus, assembly GCF_057876585.1. Lineage (NCBI taxonomy): Eukaryota > Metazoa > Chordata > Mammalia > Chiroptera > Rhinolophidae > Rhinolophus > Rhinolophus sinicus. Next base: position 58,993,133 of record NC_142508.1, on the reverse strand, counting down.
CTTTAATTATTATTTCAAGGTACATATCTGATATTTTCATTCACATCTGCTTTTATTATATGTTTTTTTCCTTTTAATTCTTAGTCAAGTGTTTTCTTCTTTTATGTCAAATATATTTTATTGAATTCTATATATTTACATGAAACATTGAATAAGGATTTACTTCTGTTTTAGACAGTTCCACTGGAGAAGATCACCTTAATCTAATTGGGCACCAGGTAGATTTTAAATTAGATATTTCAGTCTTAGTGAGTGCTGGTTTCACCTAGTTAGGGACCCACCAGAAATCTTATTGATTTATGAGGCTCCTTCCTCCTGGGTGAATATAAACTCTATTTTTGCTTCCTTTTCCCTGTCCCATAGGACTGTGAAAATTTTTACTCTTCTCAGTCTCTCTAGTAATTGCTTTTAGAAGTGTCATTATCTTGAGTGGAAAATGGGGCCAAATGCCAGCTTCTCATCTCTTGGCTTTTTCTTTTTCTCAAATTTCAGTCCCCCAAATATCCACTGCCCTAAAGTTAGCTGTCTGATATCTTCAAACAGTTTTGTTTCTGTCCAGTTTCTTCCAGCAGTTCTCAGGGCAAAAGTTGGTATGTCACAAACTAGGCTGCTATTATCAAGCTGAACTGCCCTCTTCAGATTGGAAAAGCTAAAAGAGATTTGATAGAGTATTTAGACACACACTGCTTTATTAAAGGAAGAGCTCACGGCAGGTCTCACTAGTTTCCCTAAATCTCTCTCCCTTTCTCCAGACAGAACACCAGCTTGCAGATTTAATCTGATCTGAGTGTTCTGGCTAAAATGCCTCCTGGATATCAATTCACAGATCAACAAGGTGATAATAGCGTCCATTTTTGTAAGTCTTGCTTGCTGACAATTAAAACATTACTTGTTTAGAGTAAGATAATATTTTACCAAAGATAGAAGAAATGTGGATGTGAAGATAGTAAAAATTTACAATAAGCTGCACAGGAAGAGAATAAAGCATTACGAGACTGTTGGAAGATCTAAGGAAAAATGAGCAAATAATAATAAAAGTAATATTTCCATAGAGTAGATTAACTTCTCTTTGGGGAGAAATAGTGTTATTGCATGGAACCAAGGGCATGCTAACCCTAACAAATAAACAAACAGATAAATATAAAAGCAAAAGCAATACCAATATTAAGTTCTGGTTTAGGTTGACTTTGCTGATAAATGGTGGTGAATCTTGATCTTTTAAAGAGTAATAATTAAAATTTAAGAAAATCAATACATCAAAATTGTGCTCCTAGGGAGGATATGGTATCCATGCAGCCACACACAACTCCAACTGGACAGAGATCTTCCAGACATCTGCGGTCAGATGAATAAGGAAAGGCAGGGGGGCACTTCAGAGTAGGATGGCATAACTCAAGCAATCAGGACAACTAATATCATAATCCATCTTATATTACATCCAGGAGCCCAAGTAATGTACTAATTCTTTCATACAACACTGAAAAGATTATTCTAATATATGAGAAATGGTGAAATAGCAACATCCAAGATGCTCTGTTCAGAAAGTTATCATTATAAGCAGTCTTCACTTAGGGGAAACTGAATAAGAGATAAGTCCCAGGGAGAGAGAAGGCAAACGATGTTCAGATGTAAAGCCAAACTATACAAGCTTGTGATTTGGTTTGTCTATAAATTAATAATAATTAAATTAAGGCAAGTCTGAGGGATTCTCAGGGACTGAGTTCACTTTTTTAAAAAATGTACATATCATAAGCTGATGTATTTAAAATGAACATACCCATGTAACTATGGTCTTTTTAATAGAACATTACTAGTACTGCAGAGACCCCCGCTTAACATTAATTTGGACTGGTTATGAAATTTATATAGATGTACCAACACAGCATATTTACATTCATGTCTAACTTCTGTTGCTCAGCATTATGTTGGTGAGTTTTATCCCTGGTAGTTCTTGTAACATAAGTTAAATTATTTCTATTTTTATATAAAATTATCCTATTGTATGGAAATACCATTAAGCATCTATTCTACAGTTCACGAGTATTTGAGGTTTGAATTATTACATATAACACTGCCATGAACATGAGTATATTTCTCTCTGTTCAACCTGTTAATTCAATTGCTGAGTCATAGAATAGCCACACATTTGTATTTAGCACACAGGGAGGGCCAAAGAATTGCCCAAAATGTTAGTAACCATTTTCCCTTCCATTGGCAGAATATGTGATGTGTTCTTTCACATCCACTCCAATACATCACCATCCTTTCAATTTTATCCATCCTGGTTGTCACATAATTTGCATTTTGGAAGACTGATGATGAAGAGTATCTTCATATATATTAATTAGTTTATTGGTTTTCATTTATGAAGTGTGATTTGTTAAAGTTGTTGATGTATTCTTTATATGAGTCCTTTGTTATATATAGCAGATAACTTCCCCCGCTCTCTGGATTGCCTTTCTAATATCTTCTTGGTGTCTTTTAAATGACCCCAAATATTTTCCTGTATGATTACTGCTTTTATTCTCAAAATGATATTTTATTCATTTTTAACTGTATATATTTAAGGTATGCAACATGATGTATGTGTATATCATGTTGCATACCTGATACACATACATGCATATAGTTAAATGATTACTATATTCAAGCTTATTAACGTTCCATGTCCTCGCATACCCTGTTTCCCCAAAAATAAGACCTAGCCAGACAATCAGCTCTAATGCGTGTTTTGGAGCAAAAATTAATATAAGACAGAGTCTTATATTATATCACATTATATTATATAAAACCCAGTATTATATTATATTATACCTGGTATTATATTATATTGTATTGTATTATATTATATTTATATATTATATTGACCCAATGTTATATTATAGTAAAATATGACCAGGTCTTATATTAATTTTTGCTCCAAAAGACACATTAGAGCTGATTGTTCAGCTAGGTCTTATTTTCGGGGAAACATGGTAGTTACCACTTTCTTTATGGGTGATGAGAACACCTGAAATCTACTCTTAGAAAATATCCAGTGTCCAATACAATATTATAGATATGATACACACATACACACATACACACACACACACACACACACACACACACACACACACACACACAGGAATATTATTCAGCCTTAAAAAAGGAGATCCTGCCATTTGCAGCAACCTGGATGAACCTGGAAGGCAATGTAATTACTTCTTTTTGCATCTAGTTTAAGAAAAATTTCCCTACTCCAAAATCATAGAGGAATTTTTTATGGATTTCAGTTCCCTATGGATATCTTCTAACTTATTTCTCCTCTTGATATAAATCCCAATTTTAAACTTCTGCTTACTTCAAAATACGGATGATCACCGGCTCTGTTTCTAATGCTGTCTTGTTATAGACCTATTTTCTTTGCTCATCTCAACTTTTCAAAATTAAACACCGTCCATTTTACATGAAACATTTTACAGCCTCTAGAGGATGATGTATTCCTCTGGGGAAACAGGTTTTAAATTTCTGCCTGCAGTTAATTTAGACATTCCCATGAGCTAGCAGGACTTGTGCAGATGCAACAGTGGGTTTAGGCTTTTTCTAAGACCTGGTCTATTTTCTGGTTTCTCCTCAAAAATTACTTATCAGAATCCCTTCCTTCTTGGGGAACCTAGATTCAGTTTTTCACTTTCCTGTGCTGTGAACCTGCAAAAATCTCACTGTCTTCTACACATTTAGGAGCCAATCTCTGCTTAGCTTTTTACCCTATGGCCCCTTTTCATTGACAAACAGCTTTGAGATGAAAATGGGAGCAGGGTTCGGTTTGTTTTTCTCCTCTTCCCTTTCCTGCAGTATCTGGCCTTCCATGCTTTGGCTGCTTTGAGAGATCAAATCCCCCAGTCTTTGGCTCTCTCACCTGTCAGACTGTCAGAAATACTGCTCAGCTGCTTTGGTACTTTCTGCTCAGCTTCTCTACATCCTGCTCCATGCTGTTTAACAATATGCAAATGCCTTGACTGAAAATGTTGTGTGGAATGATGGGTTGGGCTCACCTCCAGTGTGTTTTCCTTCTCTCCAGGTTCTTGGCTCAGTAAGTTCTAATTGCCATGTAGGTAGCTCTCTGGTACCTTAAAAAAATTTTTTTTTTTTTTTTTTTTTTTTTTTAATAAATATCACTTACGTTTTCTAGTGTTCTTGGCATTCAGTTTGGTCAGCTGTAAAGTAATCCATCATAGCCAGGAGCAGAATCTTCAATTTCCATAGTCTTGAGTCCTGAAAGTGAATGAAAATGATTGATAGAACAAAATTACCATAAATTGAAAATATTTAAGTAAATGTGTAATCGTATTTCAAATAAGATTATTTGCTGATTTGATCATTGAAATGTCTCATGGAGTTAGATTCATTTGGCCCCTCGAGATTCCAATGTTAGATGTAATTTGGAAAATATTAATATTACTACATATTTAATCCAATTGAATGTCTAATATATTTATTTCACTTACAATACAATCTAAGAAATAGCATATTCTTGCCACAGAGAGCACTTTCATGATTAGCTCTAGTAGAGCTGGTATTTATTGTACACAACTACTGTAATCCACATTTTCATTAAATACAGCTCATTAGGTACACAAAAGGACTACTGCTATGTGTATTTCTGAAATGTGGAAACAGGCAGAAAGAGAAAAGAAACTTGTTCAAAAGTACACTGTACCAACCACAGAACTCAAGTGTAGTTGATTCCAAAGCCCAACGGTACATCCATTGTATATGCTGTTCAATAAATTTAGCCTGAGTTGTATTTGGAGGGGAAAATATTGAATGTGAACATAAATATAAATATGAAGTGTTCATATGAAGCTAACTACTAAAAGAAATGCTATGGAAGGAGAACTGACTCTGGGTGGTGAACACACAATGGGATTTATAGATGATATAATACAGACTTGTACACCTGAAATCTATGTAATTTTACTAACAATTATCACCCCAATAAATTTAAAAAATAAATTAAAAAAAAAAAAAGAAATGCTAGCATTCCTAATGTATGTACCAACAAAAAAGACAAAACAAGCACATTTTTTTCACCTCTACTCATCATATTTACCTAATCTGTTACAATTCTTTAATAGTTTGAGGTCCCTGCTGGGTAAGTCAGCTCTGATTACATAAGCTTCACCAGGCGCTGCAGCTGTCCCTGTATCTTTGCTTGTTAGCTCAATAACACGGAAGTGAATATGAAGGCTGTGGGGGCCCCAGTGATGATAATATTGTTGGACTTTAGGATGGTATTAACAATTTGCAATACAAATGAGTTGTCTGCAGGAGGGGAAACCGCACTGTGATCATACCTAATCAATGTAAGAATTAAAACCAGGCTAACATGTGGGGAGGCACAGATGTGGATATCAGGAGCTAAGCCTTAGCCCGCCATTAGCCTGCCAATCATTGGATTCAAGGTCAGAATGAGTGAATGTGCTCAGGTTTACTCTTCCTCTCCATCATTTTCACTGGACATGGGCAAAGCTAGAAAATCTTGTCGCATTAATGGGAGAAAGAATTCTCTCTTGCTTCCATACTAAACAGAGACTCATGGGATCACTCCCTGGCGACCACACAGACTGAACTGAGATGTAAATAAAATCAGCACTCACACAGCGCATTAACGACCAGAAAACATTTTGGGTTATCTTCATAATATTGCAACCTATTTAATCTCTTCACTCCAGCTCTCTCAATGTGTTAACTCTCAACGTATTTAATGCAGTATCTGGAAGCCAAGAGCAATTGCGGATAAAGCATGAGTTAAGCACTTTTCAACAGATAGGAAGACTGGAGGTATATAAGGACTTTAAAATATGTAAAATTCTATCTCCAGAAAATCTAGTCTCTGGTGTAAAATAAATGCTGAATTTAGTTGAATTCGTCTTTCTTTTTGCCTCAAAGTGATAGTTTCTTGTTTCACTGTTTCAGTGAAACACTTTTGATGGGTCTTAAAATTAGATTTTCAACCTGAAACTAAGAAAAAGAATGTTCAGAACACACACACACACAAAAAAAAGGAAAAAGAAAAAAAATTTTCCATTTCACTTTACACATATATTAAGATTTAATTCTCTTTATTTTGACAACAGATTTTAAAGGTGATTGAGAAATGATTAATTGAAAGCAATTAAATAATCTTTAAGAATCACCAGTAGTCCACAGACTAGTTGTGCTGGCATCTATCCTTCAGCGTTTAACCTAGTCTTTCCTTGTGTTTCAATTTAGTTTTCGGCAGAATACTACATAAGTGGTATTTCACACTTAGTGGATCTTATCAGGAGGCACCTGCTGTCACTTAATCCTATTAATGGAAATGCTAACTGATCACTGGGTTAAGGCGGTGTCCATCAGATTTCTCCACTGAAAAGTTATTTTGCTCCTCTGGTGAGAAAGTTTGAAACTGCATCATTGTCCTGTTCTTAAACAAACTTTCACCTAATGGTTTTAACAATCAATTATTTCTATACTAGAAATAACAGGACATTTCAAAAGGATGGCTTTTCTGAAAGAAAGCTTTCTGTCTACTCGCGTAAGTCTGTTGATGTCCTTTAGTACATGAAAGACCCATTTTGTAGGAAGGGGCTAATATTATCCTGACAAATCACCTGCAAACACCCATTAGATTTGATGCCAGTTCTTTGGGAACTTTGGCGCAAACCCCTGTGCCAAGCACAGTGTATTTGAATATTATTGGCACAAAATCATTTCCATTTCTTGATACATGTTTGGTTGGCACATAAGAGTTTTCAATGAATGCCAGCTCTTGAAACATTTGCATGGCTTAGAAAGAACATGCCAGAAACGTAGAGTGGCAGAGGATTCCTAGACTAAATCCCCATCAGAATTGTGCTTTTCTGTGTCTGGGTCTGTATGTGGTAACTGATAAGAGGAGACGATGCCTTGCTTTTCTCAGCCAGTTTACCGACTAGTTTCTTTCCAGTTTTGACCAGTTGCTTCTATATTTTAAGTATGCATATGCAAATATAAATATGTTAACCAAATCTATTTAAAAGCTCTTTATATTTTTTCATGGTTTGGTCTACAGTGCTTTGCCAAACTTTCTAGCTTTATAAAAGTCTTTTGATTATCATAACTAAATTATTATATAAACTATAACAGCTTATTTGATACTTTACAGAATTTAGTTGTGCTCAAACTCCAGATGTATATACAATTATTGGCATCAAATCTCAACTTATTGAGTGATGTCCTCAATTTTGCTTAAAGAAAATACTTTTTTATAGGTCATGAAAACAGATGTGTACTGGGAATCGTGCATCTTGCCACAAAGTAACCTCACTTATGAGCACAAAAGTTTATTTAAAATTTTTTTTATAAACACATCCAAGCTGAATTCTGTTTGGTTTTATCAATTAAGGCAGATGAGATATTTTCTGAAATCAACAGCAAAGATTTTTAGATAGTTATTTGTTTGATTGATTTGGGGTTTTTTTTTGGAATTTTTTTTTTCCCCTAAAGTTGATAACTCTGTGGTCTAGAAATATACTATATAATAGTTATCCTTACTTAGCCTTGAAATCTCAATAGAGACGTATCACATGCATATAGTTAAAAGACAGCAATTCAGAATGGGACCAAACAGAACAGGAGAGCAAGAAAAGAACCAAATCCAGTTGAGAAAACTATGGAGATTTTGATGACTTGTTAAGAATACTGACTCCACCCCCACCAGCCCCTGATTGGCCACTCTATATTGATGAAATGTTCTCAAGTGAATCATCATCCAAGTCAAAGATGACCACGAGAAAATAAAAAGAAAGCACAAGATTATGTAGCAACTTGTTTTGACAATATTTTTCTTTTCAAGCCACTTGCATGTATTCAATTTCTTTCAGAACACAGGGACAATGCAAAGAAGAGGAAAAGGTCAAATTTTAGAGGTGTGTAATCAGCACAGTTTGTCTGTTATGGGAACAAAATGAAATATGGGATGAGTATCTGGCTTGGTTAGATTTCTTAAGTGATACGAGCCAGTATTTTAGCAGGGCAAGTTCATTACAGCAATGAGTCAAAAGTGGACAGATCATTAGCCACGACTATGTTAGTCACTCTGCAGGGACTCAGCCATATATTCTTTTGTGTATAGATGCAGTCCTGGTCAAGGTGTATGTGTCCATCATCCACTGGAGGTCACACCCTCTATGTAATCTCAAGACATAAATTAACTTGTCACTTAAAACTACTAATTAGCAACTGAAAATAAAGCAAATTCGTTTTCAGTTTTCCAAATATAATAGTCTTCCAAAATATTGATTGCTAGAGAGCATTTGATTCCATGGTAGTATTCTGATACTACAGAATTACAGTAAAAGCAACAGCAAATATTATTGGCAGTTTCAATATATACCAGGCTCTGTGCTAAGCTTTCTAAAGATGGAATTTTATTAATTTCTTCCAATAGCTCTTTGAGTTCGGATCTATTTCATAAGTGAGGAGTTGAGGTTCAAGAGTGCTTGCAAGGTAATGTACCCAATGTCATTCAGGAAAACTAAGTTTTCATATATGTAACATTTGAGGTAACTGACAAAATATATGAATAAGCATTTGTTTCTTCATTTCTTAAAAATATGAACTTATGTATTTATCAACATCCAGTTATTTTGGAGTTGCATGTAATCTGGAAAATTAAACAAGTGTTTGTTTACAACTTCAGAGTCTGGTAATATGTGACAGTGGACAAAAATATCACTCTGGTTGACAAAGAACCATCCTAGTGTTTGTATAAAGATCTATTATTATAACAGTAGCTGTGGAGCTCATATTTAGCTGCCATGATTTTTGAGACAAATCATGCTCCAGGCTACACTGTGGCTTCCACTTCAAGGTTTTTTTTGTCTTTATTTATTTATTTTTTTCAGTATGTTATTCTTTAAAGTTGATTTGTGTTGAGAACGATGCAATGCACATTATTTTGGTAACTTTCCTTTCATTTTTAAAAGTGTCCCTGGTGATTTTGCTATGATATATATAGGAGTAAATACGTGCAAAAAAAGAAAAAAGAAATATGTATAGCAAAGCATACAAATGGAAAATAAATAGATACTTCTCGAGAAAAGACACAAACGTTTATTTTTGGTCCTCTGTTCCACAAATCAAAATGAAGTTTTGTAGCTACTATGTTTGATTTATTTTCTTCACAAAAGGATAATGTTTGGGGTATGAATATATTTGAGAATTCACTGGTATATGCATATATGTGTTTGTTCATCTAAATGTTCTTCCCAAGTTCTTGTTTCATTTGGGTGAAACTGCTACATTTGTCTTAATCAAAAACTTCCTTTGAAACATTTAGCTTCTTTTCCTGAGATTTTTTCCCACCAATTAAGAAATTAGAACTCTTTCATTTAAAGTACAGAAGAGAAAAAAACAAAAAACAAAAACAAAAACATGGGCAAACAGAAAATAGTATCTCCCAAAGACAGAAACAGTAGGAGAAGTGGTAGGAAAGATTATTGGCAAAATTTTATTTCAATGCCAATACTATTGTTTTTAAATTTACAATTCATTTTATTTTGCTAATTAAGAAACTGAGCCCCTAGGATGGGGAGGTTAATTTCATAAGATATCAAAGCTCAATAATGTGATAACATTGATGACACTCAAGAATTCTCTGGCTTTGAATTTCCTCCTCTGTGAAAATGAAAAAAGCAAAATGTGTGTCATCTATTGAGGTCTATTCCAGATCCATCAAACAGCTGAGAATCACAGACTTATATTTATGTTTCATCAATGATTTTATAAAAGACAAAATACTTTTGGATATATTTTCTTATCAGACCTGCCCTCAGTCCTTTGTAGAGAATATTACTTGTCCACGGTCACTAGAAAAGGCATTCTTATTTTTCCTGTGATTCCACCTTCCTCTCCCTATCCTGGTCATGGATGATCACACAGGGAGAGATACTTGATCAATGATGGCCAACCCTGTTTCCTTTCTTTGTTTTATGAATTTGCTTGGGATTAACCATAGCAAACCCACGTACATAGAAGCAGAGATTGAAATACATGCACAGGAAAGTGGGGGTAAGAGACCACCAGGCTCTGGATGGACTAGGCAGGGAACAGAGGTGCCCATACCTCAATGTTTTTCTTGTTTCCTGGAACAGACCACACAATGCCAGGAAATGCTATTTATTCCATCCTTAGATTCCACAGGTGCTCCTTACCATAAAGATTTTCTTCATTGTATAGAATTTGGGCATAATACGGGTCCTCCTTTTATTACAACCAAAACGAAACCCTCAAAAATATTCCATTGGTGAATTCTGTATTCAGTGAACAAATATCAATTGTAAAATAAAATCCCAGAATCACTTACTTATCCATTCATTTCACACTATTTGATAAAAATACACGAGTACCTCATATATTCTAGGCATTTTCCAAGGGTCTGTAGATACAGCAATCAACAAGATGGACAAATATCTTTGTCCCCATGAAGCTTTCACTTCAGTGGGGAAGGCACGTAATAAATAAGAATACAAAAAAGTAAAAGATGTTAATGAAGTCTTCTAAAGGGGAAAATCAATACAAGGGAAAGGACAAAAAAACTTGGGGTGGGGGAAGGGGTTGCAATGTTCTATGAAGTGTCCAGAAGAGCCTTTATTTGAAAAAATGACACCTGAAGAAGATAAAGGAGTAAGCCAAGAGGACAGCTCATGGCAGAGACTTCAAAGACGAGGGAAGAAGTGAAAAGCATTTTAAGTGGAAGCATGACGAGCAGGTTTGTAAAATAGTGAGAGGAGACTTTGGGTTCTCAGTTTCTCATGTAAGGACCTTTAAAGTCACCACTCTGCCCTAACAAGAAAAAAACTGGACAGACTGAAAAAAATCAACAATTGTTGTCAGCTCCCTTGGATCCATAAGAGAAGGGAAAACCACTGACTGAGTCAAGATTGGAGAAACAAATGCAAATAATGGAGTTACACTAGTTTCCTGGAACAGAGACTTGTGAACCACCGTGGGAACCAGTGACGGGTTGGGGAACCTGAACCATGATTGTTGAATTGCTGGTGGCTCAGTGTGAACAAGCCTGAGAGTTAAAAACTCCAGAGGGACCCAGTCATAAGAATAGCCCCCAAATATTGTAAGATTTACCTCCAGGAGCTCAACCAGGTTCCCACAATAAATATCAGAAAACAAGCCTCTCCTAGAAGGGAAAAGGAATCATTTTGAAATACACCGTTTCTAAGGCCTGCTCTCAGTGCCCAACCTGCTGAGCTATTATTATCACAGCCTCACTGATGTGGGGAAGGGGAATACCCAACTCCCCTACTCTCACCATCCTGTCCCATTGAAGGGGGGTGGGAATAAAAACTAAGATGTAATTGTGAGGTTCATAGTCCAGAGGCACAGGCTCAAAGAATGAGACCCATCACGAGACTATAGAACACTCCCCTCCTTCCCACACCTCACCACCACATTACTGCAGGCCTACTTACAGCAGTTCCTTTTACCCTGTACATCATGTCTGGCTATCCAGAAAAAAATTCCAGGGCATATCAAAAGGTAATGAACACAATCTAAAGAGACAGAGCAAGCATCAGAACCAGACATGGCAGGGATGTTGGAATTATCAGAACGGGAATTTAAAACGATTAAGATTGATATGTTAAGGGCTCTAATAAATAAAGTAGACAACATGCAAGAAGAGATGGGCAATGTAAGCAGACACATAGAAATCCTAAGAAAGAGCCCAAAAGAAATTCTAGAGATGAAAACACTGTAACAGAGATAAGAATGCCTTTGAGGGGCTTAATAGTAGACTGGACACAACTGAGGGAAGAATCTGTGAGCTAAACAGGATCCTCCAAAACGGAAAAGCAAAGAGAACGGAGACTGAAAAAACACCACCACCACCACCAGACCAAAATATCCAAGGACTGTGGGGCAACTACAGAAGGTGATCACATTACCCATTAAGTGATATGGTGTTAGGTGAAAGTGGACTTGGATCTTTGTAAATGTATGTTGCAAACTCTAGGCCAACTGAAAAAAAAGTGAAAAAGATATGACTGATGTACTAAGGAGAGAAAATGGAATCATATAAAATGTTCAATTAAAACCACAAAAGGCAGAAAAAGAGTACAAGACAAAAATAGGAACAAAGAGCAAGGGCAACAAATAGAAAACAACAATAAATACAGTAGATATTAATCTTACTATGTTAATGGCTGCTATGTCAACACCAATAACCACTATATCAATATCAATAATCACTATAGCAGTAACTATTTCAAATGTCAATGGTCTAAATACACCAATTAAAAGAAAGATTGTTTGAATGGATCAAAAAACATGACCCAACTATATGTTGTCCTCAGTAGATCCACTTAAATATAAAGACACATATAGCTTTAAAGTAAACAGAGAAAAATATATCATGATAACAGTAAGATAATAGGGTGGCTAGAGTGAAGAGAGTTTGAGGAGGGTCATGGAATAGAGATCCCAGAAGTAACAGGTAGCCAGATTATGTAGAACTTTGTTTTCAATGATCTTAAATTAAAAAGGAACAACAACAACAATACTTTATTGGTAACAAGGAACAAAAGATTGTACAAAGACTGGTGAATCAACAGAAACTGCATAAAATTTACTGTTGATGAAGCATTTTGGCATTATATTGCTTAGTTCTCATGACACTCCATTGGATTATCCATTGGATAATCTGCAGAAGAAACTGAAACTTAAAATGTTCTTCTTTTTCAATATGAAAAGAAAAATGTTTAGAGTACTAAGTACATAGATATTACATTCTTTGTTGTTGTGCTACATGGTATATTTACTAGAATAAAATTCATATGTCGTACATACACACTTCCGTGAATTCTGACAAATTCATAGTCATGTAACACCACCACAATCAAGAAATATCATATTTGACAGATGTCCAATCAAGATGGTGAAGTAGGTATATGCTGTGCTTGTCTCCTCCCACAACATCAGAATTACAACTAACTTATACAACAATCATCATTAAGAACCATTTTAAGACTAGCTGAACGTAAGTTCTATAACTAAGGATACAAAGAAGAAGCCATGTCGAAATTGGTATGAGGGGTGGAGATGCAGAATGGGCAGGCCCCATACTCAGGTGGTGATTAATAATTGGGAGGGATCCTAGACAAATAAAAGCTAAAAAAGTTCATCACCATTAAACAAGTGCTACAAGAAATGTAAAGGGGATTCTTTAAGAAGAAAAAAAATCAAAATTATGAAAAATAAACATGGATGGATCTTGAGATTATTATGCTAAGTGAAATAAGTCAGACAGAAAAAGTCGAGAACCACATGTGGGACACTCATATGTGGACATAAAACTGAAGGCAACAAAGGCACAAGACAAACAAATAATGAAATAAAAACTCATAGACACAGACAACTGTTTAGTGGTTACCAGAGGGAAAGGGGAGAGGGGGATTGTAGAAGAGGGTAAAGGGTCAAATATATGGTGGTGGAAGGAGAAGTGACACTGGTAGTGAACAACAAAAATACCAATGGTATTTTTCACAGAACTAGAACAAAGAATCCCAAAATTTATATGGAACCACAAAAGACACCAAATAGCCACAGCAATCTTGAGAAAGAAGAACAGAGTTGGAGCTATCATGCTACCTGATATCAAACTATACTACAAGGCTATCGTAATCAAAATGGCATGGGACTGGCATAAAAGAAGACACATAGATCAATGGAACAGGATAGACAGCCCAGAAATAAACCCATGACTATATGGTCAATGAATCTATGACAAAGGAGGTAGGAATACACAATGGGGTAAAGACAGTGTATTCAATAAATAGTGTTGGAAAAAGTGGACGGACATATGCAAAAATAAATAAATAAATAAATAAATAAAATTAGACCACTTTCTTACACCATATAGAAGAATGAACTCAAAATGGATTAAAGACTTAAATGTAAGACCCGAAACCATAAAATTCCTAGAAGAAAACATAGGCAGTAAACTCTCTCATATTGCTCTTAGTAATATTTTCTTTTTCCGATACATCTCCTCGGGCAAGGCAAACAAAAGAAAAAATATAAACAAATGGGACTAAATCAAACTAAAAAGATTTTGCACAGTAAAGGAAACCATCAACAAAACAAAAAGACAACCTACTGAATGGGATATTTGCCAATGATACATCTGATAAAGGATTAACACCCAAAATTTATAAAGAACTCATACAACTCAACAACAAACAAACAAATAAATAAATAACCCAATTAAAAAACGGGCAGAGAACCTGAATTGATATTTCTCCCCAGAGGACACAGAGATGGCCAACAAACATATGAAAAAATGCTCAATGTCACTAATCATCAGGAAAATGTAAACTAATCCCACAACAAGATATCACCTCACACCTGTCAGAATGGCTATCATCAACAAATCAACAAACAACAGTGCTGGCAAGGATGTGGACAAAAGGGAACCCTTGTGCACTGTTGGTGGGATTTCAAATTGGAGCAGTCTCTATGGGAAACAGTATGGAGGTTCCTCAAATAATTACAAATAGAACTACCTTATCACCTAGCAATTCTACCTCTGGGTATTTATCTGAAGAAACCAAAAACACCAACTAGAAAATATACATGCACCCCTAAGTTCATTGCAGCATTATTGACAATAGCCAAGATATGAAAGCAATCTTAAATGTCCATTGATCATACAAATGGATAAAGAAGAAGTGGTGGTACATATATACACTGGAATATTATTTGACCATAAAAAAGAATTAAATCTTGCTATTTGCAACAACATGGATGAACCTAGACGGCATTATGCTCAGTGAAATAAGTCAGTGAAGAAAAAAAAAAACACCCTATTATTTCACTTATATGTGGAATCTAAACAAAATAAGTGAACAAACAAAACAAAGAAACTCATACATACAGAGAACAAATTAATGGTTGCCAGATTGAAGGGGGTTTGGGGGCATGGGTGAAAAAGGTGAAGGGATTAAGAAGTACATATTGGTAATTACAAAATAGTCAAGGGATGTAATGTACTGCATAAGGAATGTAGTCAATAATATTGTAATAGCTGTACAGTGCCAGGTGGGTACTAGACTTATCGGGGGATCACTTCATGAGTTATATAAATATCTTATCGCTATGCTGTACACCTGAGACTAATCATATATTGTATGTCAACTGTAATTGAAAAATGAAAAAGTTATAAAAAGCTATTATATTTGACATCTCCCTTAGAGATTTATTCATAGTGTAGCCTTTCTACCCACTTCCCAGTCCCTGGCTGACACCCGTCTGATATCTGTCCCTATAATTTTCCCTTTTCCAGAATGTCATATAAATGGCAGCACAAAGTATGTAGATTGTTAAGTCTGGCTTCTTTCACTCAGTGTAATGCCTCTGAGGCAGTTATCATATCAAGCGGTCATTCCTATATATTGCTGAGTAGTATTCTATAGTGTAGATGTACTATAATTTTTCCATTGATCCATTGGACAACTCTGTGTTGTTTCCAGCTTTTTGACAATAAACAAAGCTGCAATAAACATTCGTCTAAGGTTTTTGGGTGTATATACGTCTTCTTTTTTTCTTTGATGATACAAGAGAAAACTGGAATTTGAACATAAGTCTCTTCACTCTGGATGAAATTAATGAAATTAATGTGAAAGTGGTTCTGTATTTATAGGATTATGTAAAGGTGTTTATGTACAGTATTAATTTTCTATATGGGATCCCAACATAATGAATCATAAGCTATTACCTAATTATTAAAATACAGAAAGTCAGATTTAAAAAGTCATATGGATTATGTGTCCTGATTTCATTTAATTTGCTGACTTAATGGCAAAACAAAACTTGTCTTTAATCAGTTATCAATACCAGAAGAATTTGGGCAACTGAAGTTTTAAGAATTCAGAAATGAGAAATGTTACCTTGGGCATAATTTACCTAAACTGTCCTTAGAATAAGAAATAAGTATGAAGCTTGATGGAGATTCTTCTTACTTTGGTGATTTCGCAGTTAGAAAAGAACAAACTAAACTGCACATCGTTCACTCTTTTCCATGACCATTAATTGAAGGCCCTCTCTTAATAAAGCTCTATGGACATCTTGGTGGTAGGTAAGATCAACTGTCTTCCCCCAGGGAAATGTCCTGTTTCACTCAGTATAATTACTTCTGTCCTTACTAAATTTTCGGGAAAGAATAATTGATGGCCTTTGCCACTGCAGTTCTTCACATAAGCAGGACCTATTTTGAGGTTCCTTGCTAATAGAAATTCTTCCTTGAGAAGTGGAAGGTGTACGGCACAGAATATCAAACAGATGGTTGAGAAATGAGTTACTGTCACGTCTTGTTCTATCCTGCTGCCAACGATGTTTGTATTTAGTCTCTTAGGAGTTTCATGTTATTAAATCTTTTTTTCTTCCTCCAGATTTTTCTTATTCCCTTGAAGTGGTATCTTATTCTTTCTCAGTGAGAACGGATTATAACCATTTCTTAAAACATGCTTGTGTTTCATATGAGAAAATTCTTTCAACTAATGATCTCTTATCAGTGAGATAAAAGACGATCCTGGAAAATGTTTTCATTTGTTTCACATACTTTTCATTCAAAATGCCTCAAACTCGAGTTTTTTAAAATCTTGCCACATTTTATTAAGTTCAGAGCAGAGTAGAGGTGTTTTATAGCATTGAGGGAATAGCTATTTATATCCGCGATGTAAGCTATGACAATATTCACCACCTTCTTAGTTGCCTTCTTCAGTAATAAACTTAACACTCTTTAAAAGACACAACTGTGCATATGGTAGATTTTACTAAGGTTTTGAGTCTATGTCACGTGCCAAAGAGAAAAAAATATCCAATTTTATATTAGCCATTGATTTCTATGTCACTTTTCACACTTTAATTCATTCAATCGTCAGGTGTTTCTTAGGGACTTTTCATCTGACTCAGGACTTTGCCTTGTACAGATTCCATTTCCATCCCTACTCCTTTATCTTTGACGATTATTAATTTTTGGCAGAAAATCCCCTTCAGGAGGAAAAAATGTCAAAGAACAGTAATTAAGATACCAGTCTGTGACACTGAGCACTTGGTTAGCGTTCTAATCCTACCGCTTCTATCTATGCATGATTGGGAAAGTTATTCAACCTCTCTATGGCTAGTTTTCCAATTTGGAAAAGTGAGTTAAGGTACACTTAATGCATAGGGTATTTGGGGATTAGATGAGTTAATACCTAGAGTACACAGTTGTTTTCCTGGCACATGGTCAGTGCCATGGCAGTGTCTGCCACCCGTTTATGTCTTGTTTCCACAGAGTCAGTCAGACTTTCTTCTTCTTTGCATTCTTAGAGTTCTGTAAACATCCAAGCAGCTAGGTTCTCTCCTCCTGTCCCGGAGAGCATGCTTCATATTTTGCAAACAAAATGTTGTTCCTTACAAAGAGGAATGCTGATGTTAGATCATCTGGGAATCTATTTATCGCATTGTTAAGGATCTATGTCTTCCAGAGTATTAGCCAAAGAAAATGGCATGGGGAATGGCGTGGGGATACCATTTTCTTCTACCATGTTTTATTTTCATTTTTATTAACACTATTTTGTGATAATAGTAAGGAGGGCTAATCCTTAATGGTAGCTAAGAATTAGGAACGAAGTATAGAGACACATTGTTTACGCATATCCTTTTAGAGAAAAAAATAGCGATGACTTTTCCTGCTCCATCTTATGTTGTTACGAGACTTATGTAAGTCAATGTATTTGCAACTGTAGTAACCTGGAATCATTTCCACAGCATTGTGGAGTCAGACACACCGGAGTAGCAGTGGACAAAGAAGGGGCTTTAGCACCAGATGGTCCTGGGTCAGCAGCTCAGTCGACCGGGTCCCTAATGGGTGACATTTAGCCAGTAACATAACCCCTTTGAGTTTTGAGTGTCTTCTGAGGGTGAATATTTATTAGAAGGAATAAATGAGATGCTGAACATTAGAACCCACAGCAAAATGTCCTACACCTACAAGTAGTTACTCACTAAATGTTATCCATTTCCCAGTCCCCACACAGATCATAGACAGAAAAGTTAATCTTAAACATCATATTAATTGGATAATTATTTCAATCCCTCATTTTGTGTCTGACTCTGTGGAAGCTTACCGATGTAATTTATACCAGATTCAGGCCCAAGGCTTACGCAGTTAGGAAAGATGGTGGAGGTAATACAGCCAGACGTGGCTATACTTCCAGTGGTGGTGGTGCCATCTATGCTGAGGTAGGATTGAAAGAGGAGAGGCCAAAGGGGATTTAGAGCTCTAGCAAGAGGCTGGAGTAGAGAATGGACACGGGCAATATCAACCGACTTGTTTAGTATTTGCTACATGAAAATGGCCCCCAACTCTCGAAGCATACAGAAATAAATGTTTATTTTCATGGTTCTCCAGGTCTGCTGGGGTTCGTCTGACCTAGGCTGAGCTTGGCCGAGCAGCTCTACTTCTGTCTGCAGTAGCTGGGGTGGCTCTGCTCCATATGTCTTGCATCCTTCTTGGATAATGATAGTTAGGGCTTGCTCTTCTCATGGCAAAGGCCGAGAGGTGGACAGGTGGACATACACGAGGCTTCTTAAGGCCAAAGCTTGAATTTGCACAACCTCCCTTCTGCCAATCTGTCATAGGACAAAGCGCCTACTGTGATCCAGCTGTTACCCAAAGCTTTGCCACATCCTTTGCAATCACTCGCAAGTCCCAGCTGCTCCAAAGGAGCTCACACATGCTACTTAGTGAGGCTCACTAAAATGGCCAGCAAACCACTGTAAAAATCCTCTAGCACTAAAATTACTCAGTACCCAAAGTCTCATCCTGTGGCCGAGACTTCCACGTTTCAACAGTTACTTTATTATTCCAGTCTTTTCATCAATGTTATGAATACTTAGAACATCCAGGGAACTGGGTCTTTCTGCTCAAGTACGTGGATATCGGTGATCCTCCCAGCGATGTACTCATAGAGACAACTGTTTAAGTAATAATGGCAATTCTCTCAGAGTTGGATTTGATAAAATCTTGGGTATTTGCCACTTCAAAATTTGGCTTGACAATATGAGTTTATCTTTGCAGAAGGATTTTCAAAACACAAAACATTTACAGTGAGAAAACTGAATTATCTTTAAAGCTTTAATTCATATTCTGCCTCTGATTTTTCATTCTAGTTATTGGCTTTAAAACGATGTCCCATGCAATCCACGTTCTACAAGTGTAAATATAAATGAAACTCATAAAATTTATCATGGCTCATTGAACCACAAGTAAATAGCTTCTCTCTTTTTGATACCACAACAAATTAATTGTCAGTCATTTGCCTAAAATATCTTCTGATTTTAATTCATAGTGATGCATTTTGTTCTCGTGTGTGGTTGTTATTGTTGTTGTTGTTTTGTATTTAGCTTCTTTTTGGTCACGGTGCTCATTACAATCATAATTGGCACCCTGTCAGGTTTCCAGTGCATCCATTCCCCAACCACTCAAGATTCGGGTCACTCATGCCTCTTCTACACCAGCCCTTCTCTGGAAATTGTCCTCAGTTCATGGGAGCTGCTTCTCTCATGGAGTTAATTCTTGTGCTCTCCATTGCAATATGTCTTAAGGTGTCTTGCCACACTGGATATTGTGTAGAGCATCACTTTGCTCCATTATATTTATGACATCTTATTAATCCAGAGCTGAGCAAAGAGAAGCAAATACTCTAGATGCCCTGATTGTGAGAGACAAATTCTACAAAGATTCAGGTGGTTGCCAGCACGTCACAAAAAATAAAATTACTGCACACTGTATCCTTTCCAACAAAGAAAGGATCACATAAGGTTTTGCACACTCCACATATGAGATAATGCTTTGACCCATTGATTAGTGTATGTGAAAGACTTTTAGTTTTGAGTGTGGTCCTAAGGAAAAAAAGCTTGCTGCAGCTGATCCAGGCTGAGGCACACCTAGACTTGTCTCTTCACCCATATGATTCAATAGACCTCATGGTACTAGAAGTATCTGTAGTAGAAAAAGACACTATATAGTATACCTAGGAAGTCACAGAAACGAGTTAACATACTTGCAGAGGTAATTGACCCTAATCATAGGAAGACATCAACACGACTTTTCAATGGTGATGTTAATCTTGATCAAAGCCAGGTATCTTCACTATAAAGCTTCTATTTCTCTCTTTCCATATTTTATCTTTTGAAAGCCAGTGATTAAATCCAGCCCACACTCAGTGGGAGGGGAACTGTTATACCACCTGAAGGGGATAGATCTTTCCAGGGAGGAGACAAATGATTTGAATTCCTTCTCCTGCATTTATTTATTCATTCAATCATTTATATATCAATACTGACTCAGATATTTATTTTATTATTTGAGTTAAAATAAAATACTGTCATAATTTATTTTGCTGCTCATAATTTTCCAGCTTTTGCTATTGGAAGCTCTTTTTGGTTGACTCCTATATCCATTTTGCATGCCTCGTTTGTTTGTTTGTTTCTTTTAGCAGTTCCTTACTTTCTGGCACTACCAAATCCTCCAAATTCATCTTGTATATCCTACCCCTGACCAAGAATCAGACATTTCTCCAAGGAGCCATAAGGCTAGTTTTAAATGTGTTCTAGAAAATGGAATATATCAAACAAGAGTTTATATATTGCGGAGTGGATTTCTGAGAAAACAGTTATGATGCAGGAAAATGTATTCTGGCATATAATTGGCTTTCTCTGGTGTCTTGTTTTTCCTTATTGTCAGTGGTGACTACTTTCTGACTCTTCAGCATAAACATTATCATAAGTGCTTATGATGCTCAATGACAACTGAGAACAAGTAGAGTTTATAGATGTACATCATAATTAATCTTGCTTCATCACAATAACTCAGTGGTTATTCCTTGTTCAGTTATTGCTAGCAGCTCAAATGGTTGAAACTGAGGAGACTGTAACATTTTTGTAATGTAATACCATCATTCATTCAATCCAAAACCAAATGACTAGCCCTTAAGCGACTGAACAGAGGAATAAGAGATGGACAGAACATCAGAAAGCTCCTCTATGTTCCACGGTGACCCTACTTGATTCTGAGTGTGCTTGAGAAAAGCCCAGCCATCCGCCATTCTATGTCAGCTGCAGAGAACAAGAGCTGAAACAATAGGAAAGACCACACCCCTTTCTTCTGAGCACATTTGTTTACTAGCTTTTTGACCCATGATAACAGTTTGATTACCTGTAGACTGCTGTTAATCGAAAACACATGCATAGGAAAGATAAAAATTCCAGCGGTTTTCATTTTTAGACAAAGTTTAAAGGTAAAAAACTTGTTAATGAACATTCAAACTTAAATGTGTTTCAATAAAAGATTGCACAATTCATTTATGATTCTCACCCACTCTTTGCCCTCTCTACATGAATTGCTTCATTGTCATACTCACACATTTTCTTGAATACATTATGTAAATGAGGGAACTGATAATTTGTTGAAAAGCTTTAGATTGGTGAGAAGTTTTGAATATAACCACTTGGAATTCTCAAATACTTGCAGTAGTAATTGTTGGGTATGATAATTTATTTCTAATAATAATTTAATTTCCTGAAGATGAAACTTTATGGCATCATCATTATGAATGCAGAGAAAATGCTTCTGTTAAATTAAAAGAAGTCAAAATGCAAAGCTTAATTAGTAGAATATATTTACCAGTAAGACGTAATTAAATACACATCAATCAATTAAAATAAATGGAGCAATATGATGCTCTTTTTATAGTTATATCCATTTTGCCTTTCCATTAAAATATCTTCTCTTTGTTTTATTCGCCATGCTCCTGGTTTTGCCTGGCTATCTACTCACTCTCATTCATTGGCTTATTCTCTTCTTATGACCTCTATATCCTGGTTTGTCCTAAGGATCTGGGTTCAGTTTTCCTTTCCATGTACTCATATACACACTCAATAAGATGTGATCAAGTCATAGCTTTAAATATCATCTACATATTTCCACCCCTGACCATGCCTCAAAGCTTGAGACTCTTACATCCAACTACATATGTGACTTCTCCCTGGGATCTCATTGGCCATCTCGAACTTCCAGCTCCCTGGTGTAACCCTGCAGGGGTACACTTCTACCCCTCGCAATTTTCTCCATGTCATTAAATGGGCTCTGTCTACCTTCTTCCTGTGGTCAAATGCTAGACGTTATCTATGAGCTTCATTTTCTGTTATCCCCTACGTCCAATCTATTGCTCTAGCTCCAAAATATTCCTGGAATTATCCATTGATTGAAAAACAGTCTTTTGCATCTGATTCTTTTAACTTAGCACGATGTTTTAGAGGTTCATATTTGTGGCATGTATCAGTTATCTGTACCTTTTTTTAGTGCTGAGTAGTTGTCCATTGTATAACTATACCACATTTGTTATTCTATTCAGCTGATGGACATTTAGATCGTTTCCATTTTTTGATTATTAAAAATACTGCTGCTTATAAACATTTGCATAAAAGTCTTCGTATGGAAATATGTTATCCCTTTATTCAGGTAGATTCCTAGAAGAATTCCTGAGTTGTACAGTAAATATATATTTACACTTAAATGAAACTACCGAACTGTTATCCAAAGTGGTTGTACTGTTTTAGATCCCCACAGCCCTGTATGAGGTTTCTAATTTCCCCACATCATTGCCTACTTTTCTTATTTCTGTCTGATCCCAATCATTTTGACTCTACAAATTTTGAGTCAGTGAATTCTAATGGAAACCACCAATTCACATACCAGGTAAATGTGAATGTCCTGTGACATTGTGTTTGAATTTTTTTATTTTTTTTAAAGCTATAATAATGAATAAGTAAAAGGAAATTTTTGAATAGTTAGACTGGAAGCAAAGACAACCATTTCCCAATACAGCAGACCAACGAAAGCTTTCTGATCTGCAGAGGTTTGCTCATCCAACTATGAACCTGTTTCACTGTTGCAACCACATGGACAGCTAGGTCCTCAATACTCAAATACACTTTCCTTGTGCATGAGTCACAGACAGGGTGAGATTAACCATGCACAGTAAATGTGTATAATTAAACACAAGAAGCCAATAATACAAAGTAATACTAATAGTTAACACTAATGACCATTAAAAAAAATAAACACAGTCTCTAAAGAGATTTCATTTGCTTTTGATGAGTTAACTACTTCTTCAAAACAAAAAGAAATATTGGAATGAAATGATTACCTGGTAAATCATTAATTGTAGAACAAGGTAAGGGTTCAAAATAGATGGATGGTATATTTTAAGTTAGTTATTAGCCTGAATTTGAACTGAGGTCAGTTTGTATCCTGTAAGAGTTATTAGGGTTCTAATTAATTTCTCCTATAATATTTGAATCTAAAATACCTAAAATCTGGGGTGGCCAGTTAGCTCAGTTGGTTACAGCGTGGTGCTGATAACACCAAGTTTGCCCGTTCGATCCCCGCATGGGCCACTGTGAGCTGTGCCCTCCTTAACTAATAAATAAATAAAAATAAAATACCTGAGATACAAAATATCTGTCTAGAGAGTAAACCCACTGGATGCTAAATTCTGATAGGAAATTTGAGAGTCATCCTTTTTGGGGAAAAAAAAAAAAGGATATCCTTTGGGGTCTTCCAATAGCCATAATATGCACAGACTTTATGTTACCAGAGGTGTTAAGTTTCCAACTGCAGGCAAACAGTGCAAGAGAAGTTGAAAGGTCATTCGCTTTATATTTTGGAATACTACACAAAGTTCAAGAGTATGATATGGGAATACAGGGTAATAAATCATTTTGGTAGAGGATAATTAAAGAGATTAATAATATTCCCTTTCGCCTCGATGTTGAAAAGAAAACAAAATGAGTTCCACATCTTTATATCATCTTTCTTGTGTATTTCTTTCCCCATCACACTGACCACCCTTTTTATATACAATAAGTACATAATTTTAGCATATAAACACAACACTTTTTTTTCAGGGTTACTATATTCTAAAAAGCAAATACAGATAATATTATATTCATAGATTTTTGAATTCAAATCAATTATTAAATCAGTGAAACACAAAACTCATTTATCATAAGTCTCTAAAGCCCTACAGAAGTTAGTATAATTGAAATTATTCAACAAAATGATATGATATGCAGATATTTCTTAATTCAACTAAAAAAACCACCGTGACATTTCCAGCAGGCCAAATGGTCTCTTCAAGAGCTATGTACTGATTCTCTTTAATGAGCACTTCCTATGTTCCTGGGGACTACACTAAAGGCTTCACATTGCCTAATTTAACCCTTCCTACCAAGCCATGAATACATACACTTATTCACTTTTTACAGGTAAGACAACAAAGAGTTAAGTTTAGCTATTTGTCCAAGATCACTGGGCCTCAAAGTGCTGGATCTCGGATTTGAATCTTGGCACATCTAATTACATAGCTCAGTGGGATAACTGTAGTATATAGACACTGGAGTCACTCCAGGGTCCCCAGGCAAGCCAAGGTCACATGACCTGTGCTCCTCTGGAGGATCGACTGTTGGGATCCGTTCTTGTGACAGCACCCAGAAGTGGAAGATGATTCGAGGTGGAAAAGAGACTACAGGCTGGGGACACATAGTTCCATTTCAACTAGCACAATTGGAGATTTGGACAGTATGTGCTCTGAACAGCACTTGCATGTTTTTGTGAGGCTTCTGCTAGTTTCCTCCCTCTTTGTGACTTAGGAGGCCCTGCACATATCAGGGTGACAACTAAGATGGAGCTACCACTATGCTACCACTCAAATCTAGATCTTGCCTATACATACTCTACTGTTTTTTCGTATACCAGAAGAAGTACCAGATGTTCTGAAATATGAAAGATGACTAAACCCCTAGAAATAAATAAGGAATTCATCCACTCCAATCCCCTGGTTGAACCTATAATATTTGGGGGACTAGAATTCATATATAAACATTTCATCTAACCTGCCTTCAGAAAGTGCACATCTTGCCTAAGAAAGAGGCATGCATGAACACTTTGAATATTATCCAATGAGTATATAATACAGAATGAGGACAGGGTGGTTGAGAAGCACATCAAAGTGGTACGCCAGTTCCCAAACTCATTTCCAGAAGCAAGACAACAAATGTCACTGCCAAAGTCGCTACAGCATGCTCGCTTTTCTAGAAATCTTTCTATAGGAGTGTGGGCTGATGATGGCCAATTCAAACCTTCACCCATGGAAACACACATCTGAAATAGAACAGAAGTGGGCTTGTGGAGAGGCTCAGCTCTCCATGCATCTTTCCAGTTCACTAGCATTTTATGAGGGTTATGATGATCACATACTGTGGCAGCAAAATCAGGTTTCTGTGAATACCATGTACTCCTCATTCAAGTATATATTTTAGCAATGTATTAGCTGGGATACTTTGATGTGGCATTTCCATATTGACCTAATTTGTGTGATTTTGTGGGGTTTCTATGGTAGGTAGAAATGCCAGATTGAGACTGACAGTAGCCTCCATCCTTAGACAAAAGTCAATAGTGACAAAGTCACAACCATGAACTAAAGATAGGCCCATCACTCATTTTTTTCCCAGGAAAGCCCCCAGAAAATCTGAGACTCTGATGTGATAGAGGGAAACTCAAAATACACCTGGAATTTCATTTCTAGAGAGCCCTGTCAGTGAGGATCACAGACCCAGTTTTAAAATGATTAGAGTGATAATTTGATCCACAGAATTGTAGAACAAATATCTGTAAATTATCTTGGAAAAACTTTTCTAATAAAGACAATTTGTTAAGTGCCAGGAAAAACATTAAAATGTGTAGCTTTCAAAGAATAGCAATGAATCTCATCAATAGAAGCAGTTATTCAAAGTTCTTTAGTTATTGTTATTGTATGCACAAAATCAATTAGCTCAAAAAACATTTGAGCTGCTTACAGAGCATGACACAATTGTAGTCTCTAATTTGCATCTGAGTATTATTCACAGAACTCTAATATGTTTTCAAGAAAGTAGTCCTTGAAGGGAGGATGGATAGATAGATAGATGGATAGACAGATATCGGCATACAGGTATATAATTATATAGTTATATTGATATAATTCCCATCAGTTGTGAAACACAGTGAAGAACAGAAGTCATAATTCTTTTCTGACTTTAGGGTTGATATGTGACATAAGGAGGGGTTCATTGTAGGATGCATATGTAATGCAAACTCTTTACAGAGAGATACCATTAGATATAATTGCTTCCATGCAGCCTCCATAGGTTTGTGCAGTTGAAAAATAATGGTCATAGGGCAGCTTTTGAGCACATCTCCTGTTTTATTGGCAGATACTTTAAATGGTCATACTACTCCCAACTATGTGATTCATGTATTTTCTTTTTTGGTAGATATTTTCCCCATTCAACTAGAACCACAACCCTCTTATGTATACAACTGAGCAGGCAACAGCTTAAATGACAACATTAACAGTGTATTATCACTTGTGTGAAAATAAATATGACAGTTTCAAGAAAGCATGCATCCCCCTCTAGGAAATGTCCCTAGTCTCTTGCACCTCTGGACATTTACTTGA
Organism: Rhinolophus sinicus; assembly: GCF_057876585.1. Taxonomy (NCBI): domain Eukaryota; kingdom Metazoa; phylum Chordata; class Mammalia; order Chiroptera; family Rhinolophidae; genus Rhinolophus; species Rhinolophus sinicus. The sequence continues at coordinate 58,966,506 of NC_142508.1, read as the reverse complement.
CTTTCAGACAGCTTGGAAAATAAAATAGAGTGTTCTCTCTTAAACAAACAAGTGCATGCAAAAACATAAGCATGAATGATCGAATGGAGAAGAAGGGAGAAAAAAGGGATGTTTGCCAAGACATCAGATTATATTTAAAATCAGTAAGACAAACAATAGTACTAGTGGTCTGTCAGGAAGTACAAGTATTAAAAGAAGGTTTGCTTTCTCCAATGCCACTCAACCATTATTTTTATTTTTTATTTTTTTATATTGTCAAAGGTTAAATAGGCAACCAGAGTTGGGGGCGGTGGGATAACTCATGAGAACATGGAAAACGAAGGTACCAGATTCTTGCCCTTGACTTGCTTCCTGGCAAACTATATTCCATTAAAATGTACATCCCCTTTCTTAACCCTTTTTCAACTATACAACTTAAAACAAAATTTTTATGTAAGAGTCCAAGCCTCTCCCCCTCCGAACCCTGTCTTATTTCAGAAATTGAGTCTTGTTGGCATTTGTATGAAAACCAGGTCATGCTTCTGAGAGATCTGAACATATTGATTCAATTATTTCAACTTTATTCTGTTTCCAGATAATTTATAGTATCAAGGTTCACAAAGTAGATAGAACCCTTCACATACAATGGACATTTTTTATTTAAGTGAGATGGAACAAAAAAAGTTCTTTTTATTTTATCCAATGATTTCTATTTATACAATCCCTCCCACCCCAACATCACAACTTATATCCCTATTGTCATGTATCTCTGATCTTTCTCTACTATCATTCTTTTCCTCCTCTTCCCACTGGGTCTGTAGGGGCTGATGGCAGAGCTGGGAGGGAGATGAGAGCTCATTATCTCCATGGACCTGACTCCAATATAGATTTATTTTCAAAATGCCTAAATACACACACACACACACACACACACACACACACACACACACACGTTCATATATTTTAATAATCCTCTCCTTTCAGAGTGATGTTTAGAATACAGATAGAAGAAATTGCCAGTTATTTTAAAAGACTAATATCTATTTATTGTCTCCTTTACCCATCACTTTATGAATCATAAAATCTGAGGTGATTGCTTTTGTGTAAAATGTATGACAAACATTTATTGTTGGAAAATAATGTGATTTCCTCAACCAAAACCCGAATAAATACAAGATAATGAGTATCTGAGAAAATATAGGAATAATAAAAATTTTATATTCATTTATAAACTACAAACAAAAATTAGTAAAGGGGTAAAACCTCTTCTTAACTGACAGATCCCAATCTCATAGGAAACATTTAAAAATAGTCACTATTATTTTAGCAACAAAATAAGCCATGTCATCTTTTTTTCCTAATTTCAAAATGCTCATGGTTTCTTTAGTTCTGATTTTGGTGTTCTAATTTTGGAGCTGTGATGAGCTATTTCATGTTTAAGAAGTGGTAGTGCAGAAATAACGGGATCTCTACACCCTAGATAATTTTAAATGAAAATCAGAATGGCAGTTCTGGGAGTGATAAAGAGAAGCCACATGCACAGATATACTCTCTTGAGCGCTAGCAAACTTTTCAGAGTCTTGCAAAGCACTGAAAGTAGAATTTTCCCTGGTAAAGCTATGATATAGTTTGATTCAACCTAGTTTCATTCTAGAACAATCTAAAGGAAACCATGTGGGGGGAAACATAGATCTGCTAGATTCTGACTGTTCCTTGTAATCTTGATGTAATGTCCATAGATGAATTACTTCATCTCAAAACTCGTGTTTAATTTATTTGAGGCACAGTCCCATAGTAAAAGAATATATGGGTAGATGTCACTAACAGCATCTGAGGCTTCATTACCCTGATGACTCTTCCAGATTCCTTGTCAGCAGCAATTAGCAGCCACAGCTGGCTCTCCACACAAGATAGAGAGAATGACCTGAGAATCTCCATAACGCTTCTACTCTGAGGAGGGCAGAGCTCGAGCCACAGTTCAGCATCTCCTTGGATTTTCTAGCTAATGTAACTAGAGATTTCGGGTAGGAATGGAGGCATAGACAGAGGAACTAGCAACATACTAAAGTAACATTTACCATTTCCATCCCTTGCAATAGTCCCATATCACTATTATAAAATCTTTCTTGGGGACTCACAGCCCTGAGCCAACCCTCCCAATGCCCTGGTAATTTCATGCCTTTTCTTCATTTAGGTATCCAAGTCTCCATTCCATCCCATTATCTCTTACTAATACTGCAAGCCCAACTCCCTAGATTTATGTCAAATTTCAACATCATAAATTCTATTATTAAAATTTGAAAAATCCATATTTCTTCCTTTAAGTGTATTCAAAACTGTCACCTTGCTAATGTTCCCTGAAGGTGAGGTTCTCATCTCATCTATTAATTTTATCCTCGTCTTGTACTACAATATATGGTAATTACTGCTCAATAACTATTACACTGAATAAATAAAGTACTTTTCAGTTAGTGAAAATCTCTGAAGGCCTTGCACAAGTGGGAGGTGAGCACAGTCCTCTAACCATCCATGATAATACCCTGAACCCACTTGGTGAGATTTGGAGTAAAAAAAAAAAGATTTGAGATACAGTTTTGATTATTACTTCATGACTTGGTATACGTGAAGGGAAAGAAAGGGCTATCACAGAAATGGTATTACCCCAAGCTTTGAATGTTGAGGGAACAGTTTTCCTGGAGAGCTTCCGGTCAAGATGGCAGAGTAGGAAATGCTATGCTTGTCTCCTACCACGAACATATTAAAATTACAACTAAATTATAAAACAATCAACCTGGAGAACTATCTGAAGACTACCTGAAGAGAAGTGCTATAACTAAGGATATAAAGAAGAAGCATGCGAGACTGGTAGAATGGATGGAGACGTGGAATGAGCTAGTCCCATACCCATGTGCGGTGGTTAAGAATCAGGAGGGGTATTTCAGCTGCAGAGGTCCCTCCTAAAGAACGAGGTGTCCCGGTCCCACACCAGGATCCCCCGCCCAGAGCACCAGTGCCAGCAAGAGAAACACTCACAAAATATGGCTGTGAAAATCAGTGGGGATTCTTTCAATCTGGGGGAGATGGAAGGCTGCTAGAAACCCAGGCATCTTCTTAAAGGGCCTGTGCATATGTTCTCTCCAAGCACTAACAGTGGGCTCCGGTGGAGGGACAGCAGCTTGGGAGGCACCAGACACATGTAGGGAAAGACTACATTGTGTGGCTTCAAAGTGAAGGCTGGAGGGACAGCCACCATTGTCCCTGTGTTGAGCCTACCCACCCCACGCCCCAATGGTAAATTCTGACTATGGATTGGCCTAGTGAACTCCACTTGTTTCACTAAGATGACTCCCTGGGACGCAGCCCCACCCAACTTGACCACCACCAGAGGCTCTTTCAGTGGTGGGCAGCTGGCATAGCCTGCACTACAGTCTTTCTTGGACAACTCATGGGGGTTCATGGGCTCCAGGCAGGTGGTGGCTAGCCTCAGTGTGCTCTATGCTTTTTGCTGCGTGGCCCCAGGCTCAGCACTGGCACCAAATATGAATCTGAATTAAGATGGTAAACACTACTTGTCCAACCTTAGTGATTCCCTGAGACCTCTTCTCATCCGACTCGTGTACTGCCCAAGGTTCTTTTAGTGGTTGAGCCTTACGGGCAGCCAGCAGGTTGTGGAAGGCCTTGAGGTGCCCTGGACCTTTTTCTGAGCTGTCCCAGGACAGGTACTGGTGGCAGCCAGCCTGGGTTTGTAGCGTGGCCTCTTCTGTGCACTTCCAGGTCCAATATAGGCAGTAACCAACCACAGAAAACTCTGTAGCTTCTACCAGGTAGCCCCATGTGGGCCACAGGCAGCGGCTAACTTTGGCTTGCATGGAAGCTCCTCCCAAGAGGTCCCAGGACCAGCACAACTGGTGGCCAGCTTCTGACTACAACAGAGCACCATCCTATTAGCCCCACATGGAACACACCATAGGGTGGTCTCAGCAGGCACCAGAGTCCACTGGGGCAAATCCCGCTCCATGGTGTCAGCCACCACACAATAGCTTGCACTCTCTGTTTATGCCAGTCCTCAGAGTTAGTCAGCCTCAGGGTCAGTCCCACTCACTGATGTGCCAACAGCAACCAAGACTCAACAAAAGAGTATATACAACCCACACAAGGGACACTCCTGCAGCAAGGGTGATGAGGGAGACTGCACCACAAGGCCCCAAAGGACACCTACTCCATAAGGCGACCCTGCCAAAATCGTGAAATGTAGCAGATCTATGTAATACATTGAAACAAACACAGAGAGGTAGCAAAATGAAGAGACAAATAAACATTTCCCAAATGAAAGAATCGGAGAAAACTCCAAGGAAAAAACTAAATGAAATGGGTAGATGCACACTTCAAAATACTGGTTATAAGGATGTTCAAGGAACTTAACGAGAACGTCAAAAAAGAGATAGTAAGCATTAAAAAGGACATAAAAAGTATAAAAAAGAACCAGTCAGAAATGAAGAATACAGTAAGCGAAACGAAGAATGCACTAGAAGGAATCAATAGCAGATTAGATGAAACAGAAGATTGAACCAGTGATTTGGAAGACAAGGTAGAAGAAAACACCCAATTGGGGCAGCAAAAAGAAAAAAAGAGTCAAAACACTGAGGATAGTTTAAGGGACCTCTGAGACAACATCAATCATACCAACATTCGCATCAGAGGGCTACCAGAAGTAGAAGAGAAATTGAAAACCTATTTGAAGAAATAATGATGGTCAATACATATATGAAAAACTGCTCAACATCACTAATCATCAGAGAAAAGCAAATTGAAGTTACAATGAGATATCACCTCAGACCTGTCAGAATGGTTATAATCAATAAATCCACAAACAAGTGTTGGTGAAGATGTGGAGAAAAGGGAACCCTCGTGCACTGTTGGTAAGTTTGCAAATTGGTGCAGCCACTACGGAAAACAGTATGGAGGTTCCTCAAAAAATTAAAAATAGAACTACCATATGACCAGAAATTCCACTTCTGGGTATTTATCCAAAGAAATCCAAAACCAATTAAAAAGATATATGTACCCCCTGTATTCATTGCAGCATTATTTACAATGGCAAGGTATGAAAGCAACCTGTCTATTGATAGACAAATGGATAAAGAAGTGATACATATATACAATGGAGTATTACTCAGCCATAAAAAAAGAATAAAATCTTACCATTTGTGACAACATGGAGGGACCTAGAGGGTATTATGCTAAGTGAAATAAGTCAGACAGACAAAGACAAATATATGATCTCACTTGTATGTGGAATCTAAAGAACAAAAATGAACAAACAAAACAGAAACAGACTCAGATCCAGAGAACAAACTGAGGGTTGCTAGATAGGAGAGGGGCTGGGGAGTTGGGTGAAAAACATGAAGGGATTGAGAAGTACAAATTGGTAGTTACAAAATAGTCAGGGGGATGTAAAGTACATTCAGGGAATATAGTCAATAATATTGCAAAAAGTATGTATATTGCTAGGTGGGTATTAGACTAATTGGGGGATCAATTCATAAATTACATAAATGTCTAACCACTATGCTATACACCTGAAACTAATATAAAATAATACTGAATGTCAACTGTAATTGAAAAAAAAAAGAAAACAGAAAACAAAAATAAGTAAAATAAAAATATTGAGGTGACAAATATATGATAGCCAGAATGTAACAACTGAATGAAACCTGACACTATTCAAAACTGCATCACGTAGTTATGCCATTTGTGTCCTAAGTACACGTTGGTCCACTAGGAATGTATTGTGCTGCACACAATTTTTCATTGGATTTTGCGTTCTGTGTTCAGGATCTCAGTGAGGCTCAGTTTGGGATAATTCCCAGCTCTCGGCCAGTGGCTACGAGGTGGGCAGCAAAGCTTTGTGCAGCAAGATGATGAAGGGAAATCATAAGAAGATTTGGTGATGGTCGGCCTGGGGTAGCACACTCCCATAACCATGGAAGATTTGGAGAAGGACTAAGGAAAACGTGACAATCCTAGTATTTTCTTTTCTTCTCTGACCTAAACAATGGTTACTGGTGACACACAAATGAAATGCGCAGCTTCTATCTCAGTTGCTCCCTTCCCACAACTGTCAGTGACACCAATGCTCCAGATCACCTTTGGAGAAGAGATTCCATCAACAGCACAACCCACCTTCCGCCGTGTAATATCGTATGAGCCCATGAATGTAGGTCAAGTCTAAGCCTTAATTAAAGTAAAAACACAGAGAAGAAAAACTCCAGATATTTAACAGGCTGTCACTTCAGATCAGCTCCCCAGATTGTTGTGTGGAAGGCATGAGTTAAGAATTCTCCTTCTATCTCCTTCCTTCGTTTGGCTAGTCACATTCCACAAAGGACACGGTAACATGCATCTCAAACTTATCTATTAACCGACTTCCAGATAAAAGGGAAAGCTGAGTTAATGCTACATTAGCTCAAGTGTAGGTCCCAATCAAATATCATCATTGCTCTTCTTGAAAATGTAATTTCCAAAGCAGCAGGTTGCTGGGAAAAACTGCTGTTCCTCCAAGGAGAACTCCCTCATGTGGTTCTTGTGTTTGACCTTCAATTATTTGCTCATGAAACCTTGAATTGTGAAGAATCATAATTGATGTCATGTATTTCACAGAACTTCAAGTTTAACTTGAGGTGTTACAACTGAAGATCTATTTTTTTTCTATAAAGACACATATGTAAAATATATTCCTACCCACACTGTAAAAGCATAAAAATAGAAGCAGATCAAAATGCTGTAGGCCTACGTGAGATTAAATATACAAAATCCTAGTCTAGTATAATTACTCTGATTTAAATTGTTTTTAGGTGGGCTCTCTAATATCTATTATCTGATTAAGGGGAAGCATGCCCGCTCCTCAACAAAAGAGAAAGATATTTTTCTGCTGCTGCATTTTAGGCTGGATCAATGACGGAAGTCCTATAATTATCATACTTATTGCACATGCCATTAGGGAATGTGGCAGGACAGTTGGTAACGGGAATCTGGGAATGAGAGATACCCAAGTCCTCCAAGGTGGGGTTGATGGAGGATTTGTCATATAATTACAATAATGTTCCTTCTTCGCCATTCACACTTCCATTATCCACCCACAAATGTGCAGTGTGGAAAATACAATAGTACGTCAACAAGGAAATTTAGTTATGAGTAACTAAAAAAAATTAGAAAAGAACATTTATTAAAAGCCAGAGAGTTTTTTCATTGTACTTTCACTTCTCAGCGAGGAACCTTGCTTTAGAAGGTCTTTTTTCCCCTTAAGGGATCATGAATGATTAAAAATTTGGTAATACAAAAAAAGAGAAAGAAAAAAAATCAATTATGAAACAGAGAGGAAAAATGTTAGCTAATCAATACTTTGCTATCATTTACATAATATACAAGTTTATTCTTCACTCTTATCAGCTTCACATCCAGAGACATTTCTCTGAATGGGTCACAAGTTGTGCTCTACATGTGTGTGTAAGTATAGGTTCTTATAGGCTACCTGTTAAATCCTAATAAATTAAGGAAGCAGAAGAAAGTTGTCTAATGAAAAGAAAGTGCATCCTAACAGGACACGTCAATAATGTTTTAATCTAGAACCATTAAACTTGCTAATCAGTGTGCATGTTTTCAATTCAGTTTAATTTCTAAAGAGAACCTAGTTAATTACAATGTGTATTATGTTTAACTTCTCAAAAGTTATAAAGAAAATGTTATACTATAAACAAAATATGGTTGTAAATAACATTTTCCCTGTCTCTCAGGCACATATAATATTGCAAAAAAAAAAAAAAAAAAAGAAAGGAGAAACGTCTAGCATAGGGTGAGTATGCATCTTGAATCAGGACCTGCACTGTATGAAAATAAAGTGGAAAGTAGCAAAGATATCTGAGATATCTCATACTCCAAGTGAATGCTTTTCAGTAGCACTTGCTTCTAACTGACCTCTTGCCACATATGTGAAAGCAAAGTTTATGGACAGATGAGCAAATCTTTAAGCAAACTGCAGAGGTTCAATATTCTAGCATTACATTTAATTTTACTTTACGGATAGTTTTTGTTTTGTTTTCCCTCCTGGGAGAGAATTAGCTGGGAACTTGGCAATGTTTTTTGTGGTTTGAAGTCTTATATTTGTTTATTCTTTGTACGTATTGCTGCCGTGCTGGTTCCCTTCTAGATTTGATCTATGAGGAGGAATAAGAAACAGGCAAACAAAACAAGCTGGTAAACCAGTATACATCAGAGATTCAAGTAAGGATAAGTGAGCACACCGAGTGAACTCTTTATTCTGAGTGAAAATTCCCAGCAAAGTGCTAAGCCACAGGAGGCCTCAGATGAAAACCACTGACATCTTCCTTAGCATATTCCTGGAAGCAAATATAAGGTCAAAAGAATTGATATGTACAAACTCTTCAGATATAAAATGAAACACATGGTTGTTTTCATTCTCATAGTTCACACGCGAGTATGAAAATGTTAGCCAGCATGTATGGAGCAAAATGTGCTTTTGAAAGCATTGTAAAAGCTTTGCAAGGGCCATGGTTTGGTGCAGTCAGATGAAATGGGGAACAAAGAAAGCCTCCAGCATCAAGGAACATAGCAGGTAGAGCTGCGATCTCACTCCTCAAAATTTTGTCCCATTTGGGCAATCAGTCTATAGTGACATGCTATTTATTATACTATGCCTCTACTTGCTGGAACTCTGAAGTCACTGGGACATTTTGTTATGGCGTCTCAGTGGTGTTTTGAGAATGGCATTGTTACAATTGGGAAGCGATAAGAAAGCTTTAACCCATTCTTTACCTTTGAGTGTGAAACATCAAAATACAGAGAGTGCCAAAAACATATGCACATTTTAAGAAAGGAAAAAACTGTATTAAAATTGTAACACTACTCAATATATACCAACAACGAAAGATGAATTCAAGTCATGTGTATATATGTTTTTTTGGCACCCTTGGTATATTCATAAATCAAACATAAAAGTTCTCCTCAGTCCTCTCCCACAGGAAGGGCATGGAGTTTTGTTCTACTTTATACAAGTCACCAATGGCTTTGCATCAGATGTCATCAAGCAATCACAAACAGAAGACAAGCATTCACAAACACAACATAAACAGAGTGGGTACCAGTGGGTCAGCTAGTTTCTGCTTGAAAGAACATTTAATACAAATCTATTCTGGATATACTTGTCAGAAAAAACGGCACAAAGGTGGTTCTCAACGTATCATATCCCAGGTTCCATAATGAAAACATCATGAAGTCAATTCTCTCCACTTCCATATAAGTTTTGACATTATAATGGCTGTTTATTGGCCACAAACCACGAATCAAGTATATGTTTCTATGGATCCTAGACCCTGTCTGTTTTGGTTTGCCATGTCAAAGATCCAGCTGCTATAGATTGCCTCTTTCTGCAAATTAAATAAGTTATTTTCTTAATTAATAAGACTTGAAGAGCCACATCTTGCCATCTTTTGCTCCCACCAAAATATCATTTTGGAGTTTTCCCTCATATCTCCAAACTTGGGCCCACGGGTAATCGCACAATGTTTAGGAACTCTAGTAGTTGCTGTTTGTAGCCTGTGTGTATACCCAGGCCTCACCATTTCTGTGCATGTCTGAGGTGCCCTCACCCTGATCCCTGGAACCTATGCATATATTGTTACATGCAAAAAAAAAGAAAGAAAGAAAGGATTTTCCAGGCGTCATTAAGGTTATGGACCTTGAAACAGGGAGATTATCTTGGATTACCTCGGTGGACCCAATCTTATCACATGATCCCTTTAAAAGGGAGAACTCTCTCCAGCTGAGGTCTGAGCAATGGAGCAGAAAGGAACATCAGAGCGATTCAAAGCATGGGAGAGCCACTGCTGGTGGGAGGTTGCATGGCAAGCATGAGAAGGAATGTGGGAAGCCTCCAAGTGCAAAGGACCTCAATCCTACAACTAACTGCAAGGAACTGAACTTGGCCAACAACCTGAATGAACTTGGAAACTGGCTGATCGCTGGAGCTTCCAAGAAAGAATGCAATTTAGCTGACACCTTAACTGCAGCCTTGGAAGGCTCGAAGCAGAGGATTCAGTTGAGTCAAACTGTACCCTGACTTACAGAACTATGAGATGATAAGTGGGTGTTGTTTTAAGTCACTAAATTTGTAGTATTTTGTTGTTGTTGTTGTTGTTTATAGAAAACGAATACACAGACCAATCATCTCCCATTGCCAAGACCTCATCTCTTTCTCTGGCCCAATCTGTCCAGGGCCCAATCTGTCCTCTAGGATGCAAGACAGAAGTGTCAGGGAATTGATGACAGATGGAGAGTCAGAGATACGGGACACACATGCCAGCTCCCTTGTACCTTCCATTGCGTAACTTGTTGGGGTGTGCTCTTTACTGATGCCCAGATTTTCCTGGCAGGCCTAAGCTACCGTGGCCCGTATTAGTGACATACTTGAGAATGCCTTTTTATTTTGGCTTTCTTCCATCCTGCATGTGATTTCCCTGATCTCTTCTGATGTTTCTTGGAATCACTTTCTAAATAAACTATTAAAATCCATGTCTCAGGGTCTACTTCTGGGGGGACCCAAACTAAGGCAGCACTGTTCTTCCTATCTCATCTCTTCTGTAAATGTAAATCAGCTGATAGTTATGAGAACAATAATAATAGCTCCATTTTTCCCCCCAAGAATTTATGTTTTCACGATAGTAAGCATTTTACATCCATCATCTTTAATCTTCTCAAAAAAAACACAACATGAAGTTGGAACTGAATTATCCCGAGTGGACAAGAAAACAGATTTAAGGATGCTACAGAACAGCTCAAGATTTCACAGGTAATATGCCGAGAATGATTCACACCGTATCTCTGTGATTCTAAAACCTCTGCTCCTACCCAATGCTATTTAGCCTTTCTCAGGCCTTCTGTATTTCGATGTATAAGCTTTGCAGTTCACAGGAATCATTTTATGAAATTCATTCCAACAGCTAATGTAAAGTATATACCGAGAAAGCAGCACTTCTCCGGGTTCCGTGGGACCCTGCTTGAGAAATGCTACATTTGATCACAAGGTGTTGGGGCTATGCCTTTGTCAGCGCCCTATCCTCGGCAGCTAGTGCCTGACATATTACCAGTGCATGTTTCCTGAATATATGGACGGATCTCTAATCTCCTCCATGGATTATACTTCCTTTTCTTAGCCACCCTGTTCACATCTCTTCTATCTCCTCATTTTCATTTTAATCAGTCCTATTATCTTCAAAGGCTCCCCTTAGGCACTTGTTGAAAGACTGCTTTGCCAGGTCAGTGGCTTACATTTTCCAGGTTGTACAGGGTTGACATAAGGTAGCTCTAAGCCTGAGGGCAGGCAGAAGAGAGAGATGAAGAGCAGCCAAGCATAGGACCCTCCGCTCTTTCGTATGAAAACTTTCTTCACTAGTGTATTCCCCAGAGGCTATGCTATAACACTACTGACGTAACTAAATATTTGTATGTGCTATTTTACTGTTTCATATAATCTCTCATAAGCAGCAGCCATGAATGGATGTCAGAATTGGGGAAGATCAAGAAATGAAAGGATTCACTCAAAATTGCACACTGAAACAATGATAAAGCTATAATAACTTGCCCAATGTCTCCTAGTTTAGGGCCCACAGTGAGCACCAAAATGTACTAGAGTTTCTTTTTAAACATTTTTGAAGAAATGATACTGCACAAATTCATAACGTCCACACAGGGTGTTTTTATAAGGAAATTACAAAGATCTTTATCTGTAGCCATTGAATAAACTACGTTTCCTCCCCCGCCCCCCGGAACCTATTATAATGTCTCCCCTGAATCAGATATGAGAAATTATTGAATAAGGTAGGAGCAAGGTATTATCTTTCCAGAGAAGGAACACAGAGAGACAACGAAGAAAAGCAGAAAATTAGCTCACATGAGACAAGTTTTACAAAATATTAAACACAGTGCCCGACAACAGCACGGGCTCCACAAAAGTGAGCCTTAATTATGTGGTACTGCTTTTCACAACTGGCATGCTGATAGTTCAAATAGTGACGGGCAGCCAATGCAAATGTGAAACAGCCTCACAGAGCTCGACTCCTAAGCCCTGAGAGACAGACTGGCGCCGTGCATGGAGATCCATCTGCTTTGGGAGCTCAGCCGAGCACTTAGCATCTTTGCAACTTTGACAGATGTATCAGCTTGGGCTGCCATAACAAAACACTATCGACTGGGCAGCTTCAACTACAGAAATTTATTTTCTCAGTTCTGGAGGCTGGACGTCTGAGACCAGGAGGCCAGCAAGGTCACATTCTGGTGACAACCCTCTTCCTGACTTATCGATGGCCCCCTTCTCGTTGGGACCTCATGTGGCCTTTCCTGAATGCGTGCATGTCAGAGAATGAGCTGTCTCCTTCTCTTCTTCTCAGGCTCTAGTCCCATCGTGATGGTCTCACCTTTGGCGAACCACTCTAACCCTAATTATCTCCCAAAGGCCACCTCTCTGAATAGCACTTCTTTGGGGGTTAGGGCTTCATGTAGGAACTCTGGGTGGTCACATACATTCTGTCCAACATTCAGTCCAGAGCAACAGGTTTTCACTTTCAGTTCTCCTTTGAAAATGGGGGCTTCAGAACAGGAACACCAAGTCTTTTTCTCCGGTTTTTTTTGAGAACTGTGTAAAGTGGCACATGAATGTGGATTTCCAGTAGTTCGCAAGGAATGGGAGACTGGCACAGTGCGTGTGTAATTTTATGAGTTTTGGTAAATGTATACACATGACTAACCACCACATTAATCAAGATAAAGAATTTTTCAATAACTCTAAAATAAGACTCTCTCTCTCTCACATTCTCATATATATACATATATACGTGTGTGTGTGTGTGTGTGTGTGTGTGTGTGTGTATACGAACAGTGCCTTATAAGATTTAGACATATACCTTTCTACCAATATATACAGAAATTCTCAAAGGATATGGATAGTAACCTCCTACTAGGCATAGAACACTGGCCTACAACATTTTGATAAACAGCCTCAATTAAGGTTTTTTTTTTCCCAATGAGTTATTGATATCTACTTCTTAGGAACATATTTTAGCATAGATTTAAGATCTTTGCTAGTATAGTATTTCACTGTCCTCTTAATATGATTCTGCATATCTACTTTTATTTACGGAGAGTGCTGGTTTTCAGTAAGTTCTTGTTTTTAGTAAAATGTTTCTAAGCAGTTCTTGGTGTCTAAATGAGAAGATGATGACAAATTAGCTATAAAATCATCTGGGACATATAATGGTTAATAAAAAATCTGGAACATGAGGATTGGACCAAGTTAACATTATATATTGATGTTGAGCAGAGTTCATAAATCTAAGTAACTTGGCAAACAAACAAAGCAGTTCACTTAGAATTTTAGGAAAGAGCAATAAGAGAAAATAAATATTTTTTGCATAGCTTGCAGGGACTAACTATACAAAGGAAGTTCTATGATCCAATGCATATCATGGAACCCTTGCCAACAGCCTGGGTTAGCACAACCCTTCTAATCAGTCTTAGAAAAGATAAGAGAAAAATGTTCCTAGATAAACAAGAAGAGTGTTGTCATTGCTGAGCTAATCAAGATTTCCTCTTGCCAGGGTCAAAGTTCTATATAAACTGGCAGAAGAGGTAAAGTCAATGCAAATGACTCAAAGGTCAAAGTCAGAAGCCCTGGCTGAGCCAAAGCTAAGTCACCCACAGATGAGGATGGCTTCAGATGGAAATTAGTGGGTTAGTGTCAGTAGCTCAGCAAAAGGGACAAAAGGGACTATCTGCCATGTTAATCACTTACTAGCACGCGCTAAAGGCTCCGTGCTCAGAGAAAGCAGAGACTTAAATTTAATCATTCAAGTTTTGGTTATGTTCACGCAACAAAGTTTGCACAAAGTGGTGAGGGCTGTCTTCCTAAATTTTAGTGTGCATAAAAATCATTTAAGCTGCTGGTTTAAAAAAAAAATGCAATTTAAAAACACGGGCTTGGGTGCTGAATGGTCCGAGTTTTAATTTCCTGCAGCTCCCCTGTTAGCTATATAAACAGGATATGCTACTTAACTTTCACAGCTTTAGTTTATATCATATGTAAAATGCAGACAATGCCCATCTCACAGGGTTTTAGTGGAGACTAAATGCGGTCCTGGATTTACAATGTGCTGAATGCCTAGCACAATGCTGGCCTCCCATCAAACATTCAAAATATTATGGTGTGTTTGTCCTCTACCTCCCTACTGCCGTTCTCAGTTTCTCTTGGGTAAAGATAAGAGACACTGGATAAATAGATTCAATTCTAGAAATAAAAAAAGCAATGAGGCCCAGAAAGGATTTTTCTGTTAACACAATTCTGGATAGCGGACTTCAGGCTTATTCTGTGAGGAGGAGAATCGTGCCCTACCCAGGAGGAGGGTGTATTCTCTCGGCTAACATGAAAGACAAGAGACCCATCATGTTAACCTAGAAAGATGGGTAGGTGAGCACCATGCAGCAGGCATGCTCTTCTCTTGCACACCTGGCTGCCTCCATATCTTACAATCCTGGGAGCAGAAGTTTTGGGGCAATGAATTCTCCATTCTCTAGGGATGACTGAAGCTGTCATCCAAGGAGATTTGAAGAGAATATATTCCTCTCTAGAGATAAATGGCACATATCCTTATGTGAGACTCTATTTCCTGGTTGCTCGAATTTATCCTCCTGTTCATGTTGCTACTTTATACAGAAATGGTCAAGTGATGTTTCTTTTATTATTTTTTAAAAAAAAATTTTTTATCAACTGAATACACACACACACACACACACACACACACACACACGCACATTTATGTTACACGTTTACAAACCCAATTTGGTACCTAACAGTAAGCCTGAAATAGTTATAAGCACAATTTAAGCACTTCAGTTGATTTTTTAAAGAATACCACCATTTGTAAGCCAATACTTTTTAAAGAATAAAAACTTCTGCATACACATTTTAGTTATTGATTCTTCTTATTTTTAATGGAATAAAGAAAGTCTGTTGTCATAATCTGGTGGGTATAATTACCATAGACATTTTATCATGTTGCCATAATGATTTAATATAATTTTAATGTTTAATTCTTAAATATGCTCAAATACACTGCTCAGAGTCCTTTGGGCAATCACAATATGTGCTACAGATGCATGAGGGGAAAAGAGGAAAGCTATTAGTGTTTAGAGTTGTTGGCCATTTAAATCCTTCACACATCAGAGGAGGGATAGATTTCTTAGTACTGGAAAGCACAATGCCTACTTTCATATTATAGATTTGTGATTAAATTAAAACTTCACATTTCACTGGAAACTTGTACAACTAAAGGCTTTTGCAAAAGTGTAATCTTCATGCATTAAGTAAAACTTTGTATTTTTTTCTCCTGCTGATCTTTTTAATGACCTTATTCTAGAACATTACATGGTATTGAGTTTTGAAATGGCAGCAAAGGAACAAGTCCCTCAAAAATCAATTCCATTGATTTCTATTCATGCAGATGCAGAAAGTTTTACACTGGTTGATGTTCTTCTTTCCAGGTAGATCAGAGTCAGACTGAGGACCAACTTTGTACTTTCTGCCCAACCCCCTTCCCCTGATGTTTCCAAGATTGTCTCAGAATATTCTTGAACAAACAACATGACATCCAATCTGTCCAGTGATTTGTTTTCTTTTCTAAAAATTTGAACATTGCTATAATAAAATGAACTATATTAATGATAATAATATAAAGAATTATATTATTCAAATACATTATTCAAATTATACAAATACAAATAATAAGAATGTAGTACAGTTCTCTTTCTCTCTACGTGGTGGACCGCTCTACACAGTCTGTGCTGAGTGGTGCCAGGGAAACTCCTTAGTGACGCAGATTTGGAATCAGACACGGCCATGGGAAAAATGGAGATACTTTGAAAGCAAAATGAGAAGAAAGGTAGAAAAGACAACATCTGAAGAGGCAGCAGAAGAAAAAGAAGACGTTGTTTCCCCCCAAGCTAAAAAAGTTAAAAAGAAAGCAGGGCCTTCTAAAGTTGACATGAATTCTCCTAAATCCAAAAAGGCAAAACAGAAAGCAGAGCCATCTCAAGACAACATTATTTTTCCTGAAACCAAAAGTGTAAAAAAAACAAACAAAAAAAAAACCCAAAGGAGCTCACTGAAAGGAAAGTTGTTGCTTCTAAAACCAAAAAAGCAATAAAAAATGAAGAGCCTTCTGAAAAAGAATTAGGTGCACCTAAGCCCAAGAAGATGAAGCAAGAAAAGGAAATGAATGGACAAATTGGAGGGAAAAGCCCCAAATTGAAGACGGGGGTCTCTCATTCTGGACCCGAATCTAACTCCAAGAAAGCTGCCAGTGAAGAAAGTAACAGTGAGTTAGAGCAGGAAATACCTGGGGAACAGAAAGAAGGAGCTTTCTCTAATTTCCCCATATCTGAAGAGACTATTAAAGTTCTCAAAGCCCGTGGAGTGATCTTCCTAGCTCCTATACAAGCAAAGACATTTCACCATGTCTATAGTGGAAGGGATTTAATTGCACAGACGCGGGCAGCAACTGGGAAGACATTCTCCTTTGCCATCCCTTTGATGGAGAAACTTCTGGGAGAACTGCAGGACCAGAGGGGAGGCCATGCCCCTCAGGTACTGGTTCTTGTGCCCACAAGGGAGTTGGCAAATCAAGTAAGCAGAGACTTCAGCGATATCATAAAAAAGTTGGCAGTGGCTTGTTTTTAGGGGAACGCCCTTTGGAGGTCAAATTGAACACATGTGGGATGGGATTGATATGCTGGTTGGGACACCAGGTCGTATCAAAGACCACCTGCAGAATGGCAAACTAGCTCTCACCAAACTTAAGCATATTGTCTTGGATGAAGTTGCCCAGATGTTGGATATGGGCTTTGATGATCACGTGGAAGAGATGAAAGTGTGGCACACAAGAAAGATTCAGAAGATAATCTCCAAACACTGCTTTTTTTCTGCAACTTGCTCCCATGAGGTTTATAATGTTGCCAAGAACTACATGAAATCTACATGTGAACAGGTGGACCTAATTGGCAAAAAGACTCAGAAAATGGCACTCACTGTGGAGCATCTGGCTGTCAAGTGCCACTGGACTCAAAGAGCAGCAGTTATTGGGGATGTGATGCGAGCATGTAGTGGTTTTCAAGGGCACAGTGTCATCTTCTGGGAAACCAAGAAAGAAGCCCAGGACTTGTCTCAGAATGCGTCCATACAGCAGGATGCCCAGTCATTGCATGGAGACATTCCACAGAAGCAATGGGAAATCACCCTGAAAGGCTTCAGAAATGGTGATTTTGGAGTTTTGGTGGCAACCAACGTGGCTGCACATGGGTTGGACATCCCTGAGGTGGACCTGGTTATACCAAGTTCTCCTCCAAAGGATGTGGAGTCCTACAGTCATCATTCTGGGCGAACAGGTAGTGCTGCAAGGACAGGGATTTGCATCTGCTTTTATCAGCACAAGGAAGAGTATCGGCACAAGTGGAACAAAAGGTGGGAATTAAATTTAAACGCACAGGTATTCCTTCTGAAACAGAGACAATAACAGCTTCCAGCAGAGATGCCATCGGGCTTTTGGATTCTCTGCCTCCCACTGCCATTCGTCACTTGAAACAGTCAGCTGAGAGACTGATAGGGGAGAGGGGGCTGGGGAAGCCCTGGCGGCAGCACTGGCTTGGATTTCAGGGGCCACATCAGTAGACAAGAGCTCCTTGATCAACTCAGATGCTGGCTTTGGGACCATGATCTTGGCGGTATTCAACTGAAATGCCAAACATTAGTTATGTTTGGACAAAACTTAAGGAGTAACTGGGTGAGGCTATCGATTCCAACGTGAAGGGAATGGTCTTTCTCAAAGGAAAGCAGGGTGTTTGCTTTGACGTCCCTACTGCAGCAGTAACAGAAATACAGGAAAAAATGGCATGATTCACGGCCCCGGCAGCTCTCTCTGGCCACGGAGCAACCAGAGCTGGAAGGACCACAGCAAGGGTACCGAAGCTTCAGAGGACAGCAGGACGGCAAGTGAGGTTTTAGGGGCCAGCGGGGAGGAAACAGAAGCTTCAGGGCACAGTGGGAAGGAAACAGAAACTTCAGAGGACGTCGATCAGGAGGTGGCAACAAAAGTAACAGATTCCAAAACAAAGGCCAGAAGCAGAGTTTCAGTAAAGCATTTGGTCAGTGATTTGAACTAGAAGATTTATATGGCAAAACAGAACTGTGTTTGGCAACAGGGAACTGAACATTTTTTTCATACAAAGTTAAAAGGACCTTGTGTTTCCTTCCTGACCACTTGCCCAGGCCCCATCTCTTCCAGAGAGACAAGCTTCATCTAAATTATTTCACTGATGATTGTCATTTATAACTTGATAGCTACTTCTATGTCAGGTGTTCCTTTTGAAAAGGTGTATGAATTTATTATATTCGAATGTATTGTCTATAGATCATGAGGAAAAATCAAGCATGTATCTGTCTATACTCTTGAAGTTGACCTGTCTTTTTAATTAAAAGTGTCTTTTAACAGTGTTCTTAAAAGAAATGTATTACAATGAAACATTTATGAAATAAGATAAAATGTGACACATTCATTGAATGTAAAATAGATATTCTTAGACTTAAAACTATAAAGAGATACGCTCATTTCAAATATATCCAGAATCTGAAGGAGAAATGCAGTTTATGCATAGATTTACGTTTTCTAGTGTTCCTGTAGAAGTAACAACAGCATCTGTCTTATGCAGAACTGTAGTCAAGTTTGAGACCCTGACAAGTCAATGTCTTTTGACTATTTGCCACTCTATCCTGATGACTTCAAAATATATATATCTACCTCAGACATTTCTGCTAAGCAGCAAAGTTGTTTATTGAATTTATTTCTTTATTATCTCTGCTGGGGGGTTCTACAGTCACCTCTAAATCAATACTTCCATTCCGCTTGTCATTTTCCACTACGTCCTTAGGCTGACCCTGATTTCTACTGTTTAATGAGTGGTATTATTATTGACCTCTTTAGCTAATCTCAGCCTCCTGGAGGTACCTTAGACACCTCCTCATATTCCACCCCAGCCCTGTTCTCTGCCTTATTTATACATTTGATTTATGGCCAAGCCCTATAAATTCTATCGTATCTAAAATTTCCAATCCATTTCCTCT
The DNA here is from genome assembly GCF_057876585.1 of Rhinolophus sinicus. Classification (NCBI taxonomy): domain Eukaryota; kingdom Metazoa; phylum Chordata; class Mammalia; order Chiroptera; family Rhinolophidae; genus Rhinolophus; species Rhinolophus sinicus. The sequence goes on along the minus strand of NC_142508.1, from coordinate 58,947,290 downwards.
TTTCCATTCAAACTGAAACTACTTCAGTTTGGGCCTCCATCACTTGTTACCTGGATTGCTCTAACGAGTTTGTCATAGATCTCCCTGCCTCCAATCCTGTTTCTCTCCAATTTTGCCTTATGTTGTTGTCACGATGATATTGGAAAAATGAAAATCTGGTCTTGTTACCCATTCTCCCTCCTCCCCACCCCTGGCTTAGAGTCTTTGACAGGTTTCCCTAATTCAGAAAAATACTTTAAGATAAAACAAGGAACGCACTATGAAATTTTGACTGAAATGAAGAGTAGATTGACCTCATTATCCTCATCTATGAAATACTAAGATTCTATTTGATTAAGGATTATCAATCTCCCAAATTTTACCACCATGGATGAAATTTCTATGCCTTGTGTTCCTGGCACCAGAACACCCATCTTCCCAACACCACCCACTGTCTCCATCTCTTCAATACTCAGCTTATAATATAGAAGACAGGGACTCAAAGGGTTACTGAGTCTCAGGATAATTTTAGGAAACTAATAACACCGTGGGACAGCATGGAAGCAGACTGCCCTGTCTCAAGGCTGACTCCAGAAGAAAACATCCACAAAGATTTTATAGATGACCTCTGACCACGTGGGTGCATTTCCAGTGTCCTTTGTATCCATCCATCTACATCACCACAGCTCAAATGTTGTAATACCTGATTAGTGTGGAGTCAATAAAAAGGCTTTGGATGGTGCTCACTTCGGCAGCACATATACTAAAAGGCTTTGGATGTTTGTCTTGTGATAGGATTTATCTTCCTGACATTGCAAATAGAACGTACAACACTAGCAAGTCAAGCAAGGTACTCCAGCCATCCCGACATGTGTCCGTGTCATGCAAATCAACTTGAATTTGCACAGCACATAGCAGCTACGAATCTAAAACTCAAGATATTAACTTGCATTTAAGAAAAAAGATAGAAGACCTGTACAACTAGATGAACGGTAACACTGACATGAGCCTGGGGCCTTTAGCATTTGACAGTCAAAATTATTATGAACATAATTCAGTTGTTTCAGTTCAATATGTGTTCCGTGTAGAACACATTTTTAAAATACAGCCATCAAAACTGGTTAAGTCTAAAGAACTCATAGGGTGTAAACATAAATTATGCAGACCCTATATGTAAATCAGAGTTTCTCTACCTTGGTACTATTGACATTTTTGGATGGATAATTCTTAGTCATGGGGAACTGTCCTGTGTATTACAGGATGTTTAGCAGCTTCCCCAGCCTCTACCCACTAAAGGCCAGCAGCACCTTCCCCCCGGTTATGCCAATCAAACAATGTCTCCAGACGTTGCCAAATGTCCCTTTTTAGGTGAAGGGAGGTACACAAAATTGCTCCTGGTTAAAAATCACTGATGCAGGTGCAATACACGAGGTCTGACGATTAGTAAGATTGAGAACTTGTTGCAACGATGTTGCTAACGTTTTCTGATATCAGAGGGATTATTCATTATGAATTTGTACCAACTGGACAAACAGTTAACCAAGTTCACTATTTGGAAGTGCTGAAAACGCTGCATAAAAAAGTTAGACGACCTGAACTTTTCACCAACAATTTGCTCTTGCATCATAACAATGCACCAGCACACATGGTACTGTCTGTGAGGGAGATTTTAGCCAGTAAACAAATAACTGTATTGGAACACCTTCCCTACTCACCTGATCTGGCCCCCAATGACTTCTTTATTTACCCGAAGATAATGGAAATGTTGAAAGGAAGACATTTTTATGACATTCAGGACATCTAGGGTAATATAACAACAGTTCTGATGGCCATTCCAGAAAAAAGAGTTCCAAAATTGCTTTGAAGGGTGGGCTAGGTGTTGGCATTGATGCACAACTTCCCAAGGGGAGTACTTCAAAGGTGACCATAGTGATATTCAGCAGTGAGGTCTGTAGCACTTTTTCTAGGGTGAGTTCAGGAACTTAATTGTCTGACCTCAATTGTTTTTAGGTAAGTGACATATAATTGAGCTATTTTTCAATAGTAGAGAAGAAACACATGTTGACTCCTTTCTCATAGCATGGGGGTACTCATTATATTTCTCATGGAAAATAAAAATCATGAAGAATATGTACACAGTGGTATTTTTAACTCAATGAATAAACATTTTCTGCTGTATCCTTGAGTACAAATATTTGAATAGAAAATGTTGGGGTTTTTCCTTCTATTGTTTAGCTCTTCATGATAAACAAGGGGAACTATAATATAAAGATATTAGCTGAACAAGGGTTAATGATAAAAAGTATACATAGAAATACAAAATGAATTCTCCATGAGGCAAAAAGACATGGAACACAGAGGACAAAGCAGGACAGGAAACATCAGATTCTTTCTACTCTATTTTGTTCATTCATTTAATGTATTGGCCCGAACTTCTCACTATGGGCCAAGAAATTTCTCAGTTATTTGCAAATATTAAATCACATAATCCTCCTCAAACTCAATGAGCCTGGTGCTATTAATATTTCTATTTTGCAATTGTGGACAAGAAGGCTCAGAGAGATTAAATTGCTTGAACAAAATTCACACAGCCAGCGAGTGGCAGGGCCAGAGTACAAACTCAGGCTATGGGGTCTGTGTTTTGGACGACTGCACTTCAAAAATGTACACTAGTTCAGGTTGCCTGGTCAAGGAAAACTATTTCTCTACTCAAAGCAATTATGGTACCAAATGTGTGCATTTTCCACACCAAACAATTCTCCAGTTTTCTACGGACACCTGCGGGGCATTCTACAATGTAATTCAATTCTGACACTAACTGCCTGGAGTTAGCACAGACCCCACAGAGTAAGGACTCAGTGCCACAAGACTGCCCCCACTTTGGATGCCTGTCACAGGTAGCAGGTCCCCAAGTTACCCACACTTCTGTCTGATTTGGCTACAAATTAGCGATTCCTATGACCCCCCTCCTCAGATATATAGTTTGCTATAATGGCTCACAGAACTCAGGGAAACACTTAATTTACTATTCCTGGTTTACTACAAAGAATGTGATAAAGAATACAAAGGAATAGCCAGATAAAGAGGCACATAAGGTGACATTCAGTGGGGTCCCCAAGTGCCGGAGCTTCTGTCCCCTTGGAGGTGAGTGTGTTACCCTCCTGACACATGAATGCATTCACCAACCCAGACGCTCTTCAAACCCCTTCACTTGGGGTTTTTATGAAGGCCTCTTTATGTAGGTATGATTGATGAAATCATTAGCCATTGGTGATTAACTCAATCCCCAGCCCCTCTCCCCTCCCTGGAGGAGACTGGGGTTGGGGCTGAAAGTTCCAACCCTATGATCATACAGTTGGTTCCTCAGGGAACCAGCCCCCACGCTGAAGCTATCAGGAGCATCCAGCCGCCAGTCATGTCGTTAAATATAAGCTCAGGTCTGGTTGAAACGGGCTTGTTATGAATAAGCTCCTATCACCCTTATCACACAGGAAATGACAAGAGATTAAACAGCTCTGTGCCAGGCACTACGGGCAAATATATATATATATATATATATATATATATATATATATATATATATATATATATATATATATATATATATATATTCTTGTTATGTAACTATCACATCTGAACACTGCCTTCAGCTCCTGTATTCAAACTCCGTACTGCAAACATTGAGAAGTTCATCTGTGTTTCTGGCCTGTCCTAAGTCAGGTTACCCCTGGGAGGAAAGAAACAAACCTCCACAGAGGTGGGCCTGGGGCTGCTGCTGGGCCTCCAGATTCGGACAGGTCTTTTCTATGCATGTGGGATATCAAGGCCTTGGACCAGGCCTGCTGGAGAGGCATGGAGAAGTGGCCATATACCTGATGACATTTTCTTTATTTCTTTGTTTGTAAATCTTGTATGCATTTGAAAGCAAAATTGCTATTTAAAGTTTACACCTGTTTATCAACATTGTTAGCTGACATCTCAGTGGATATGTAAAAGATGAGAAAAGGTGCCCATGGTCATGTATCAGATTCTAAACAGGTACAGTTGCAACAGGGACGTGTGCTGCTACCAGGGTTCTCAAGAATGAGACCTGCTCAGCTGAGCAGCTGCTGTTTCATGTCCAAACCTACAGATGCAAGACATACCACGGGAAGAGAGGAGTGGGGAAGGCAGCTGAGACCAGAGGATCTACAAAGACAGCTTTTGCCTGAAGCTGCCAGACTCCCACAGCACTCAGATGATAAGAGACCACGTAGCACTGTCGTTATTTGTTTGGATACTAGAAAATCTCACAAACCTGTGCCCGAGCCAGGAGCAGCAGCAGCAGCCTTCCAAGTGCTTCCACTACTCTACATGGGGACCAAAGATGGTTCATAATTCTTACCCGGCTCATAGTAAAGAAAGCCACAAAGGAAGTGATAATTCAGTTTCAGTGTAGTTGAATAAATGTATTGAATATCCTTGTTTCAAAGTAATTTTTTATGGCAATGTCTGCCCAAATCCATACACTCATCTAGACAAGCACATTTTTATCTCAATTTAATAATTCTTGCCTGTTCATGGTATGGACATTTTCCAATTGAGAAAGAAAATGTGTTTAATTACAGCTCAATCCCCACTGTATTGTTGAAGCAAAGATTGTACATATTTTAAAAGTTTGGTTTTAGATGTGAATGATCAGGCTCAAGAAAGAACAGGATGAACATTTAAAAATATTACATATAGTCATTTTAGATAAAATTACAATATAGTAATTTTTAAAGAAATAGTTTCTATTATCATTTTTGTGAATGGAAGTACATGAAATTACCTACTGGCACTTGACCTTGATACTCTACACTGGCAAACGTATGCTTATCAAATGATGAAGGACAGAAAAACAAACTGGGCCCAATGGTTAGTTTGGACAAAGAACTGTTAAAGCAGCTGAGGTCTACTGTGTTTCCTCATTCATTCATTCATTCATTCATTCACCAAACGGTTGTCCTGTTATATGGAAGACACTGTGTTATATGTGGTAGGCAATGAAGACAAAAATAAAAGGTCAAACTCACCTTTTAGAAAATCTATACATGAACTTTAGTCCTAAACTAAATGTGGTCTCATGCTATGAATACTTTTAATCCATATTAACTCACACAGTTCTTTTAGTGTTCTTTCAGTTACGTCTGAGTATGACCTGCAGATAATTCAGTTGCAAAAACTGAATACTTTAGCTTGAGACCTAAAAATCATCCCCAATTAAACAGATTTGAATGTAAAAAAATTACATTATTTTGTTTTTCTGATGAAAGAGTTAATTATCATGTTACATAATAACTGCATGACATTTGTCAATCTTTTTTTTCCATTTATTATTTAACACATGATATAAACTCCGTCAGGGTAGTCAGAAAAACAAAATAATGCTCATTACTAATGAATAAATGTTTCAGATAAAATTAAGTCCATTTTTAGAATCCTCCTCAGTTATTTTGTATCATTTTTATTCCAAAGAAAATAAAGCATAATGAAAAATGTTTATGATTTTTTTTCAATATAGGCATCCTAGTCATTTGGGATTGTAGCCTTACATAAGATAAGGTGTTAATTTGTGTATTTCAATAACAAAGTAAGGCAAAGTCATGCAGTTCTCAGTGGAAAAGTTAATTTTAATGTAATAGAACAAATTAGCACTTTTAAGCAAGGTGGCTTAAAGAAGAGAGTTCTAAGCATCCCTAAGAAAATGACACAGTGTTGAAAAGGAAGTGGAATTCAGCAGATGAAAACTAGATTGGCTCTACATTTTGCTTGGAAATGGGTGTTCTTGTTAAGATGTGCAGAAGCCCAGCTTGGTTTGTCTAAGTTATTATTTCTGGTAGCATTTAATCTTACCAAGTTTCCTTTTAAAAGTTTAACATTTGACATCTCCTGCAAGCAGGAAGAGTGACAGAAACTGTCAGCAATTTATTATTTTTATTATTCTTTTTTACTCCTGATGATATTTTCTTTTCACTGTATTTCATTAGTTTGCTCGAGAGAATTCTATTTTACGTAAAAAGGATCATGCTGAGCCTTTTAGGGAAAGAATGTAAGAATAGTGTTTGTTTCCAGTCACAGTATGTTTTTTATAGGATAATATAAACGGGTCCTCAGTCCATGGAGTGGAACAAGAGAAATAGCTTTAGTGCACAATTTATTTCTCTGGCACATACTCTCAACAGTGACTATATCACTGCCACCAAGTAGACAAATGAGTAGTTTCTTAAGATTTTTGTTATACTTCGGATCATTAAGCAATTCAGTCAGCATTTTCCCTGGGCAACAGAATATCATGTGAACATCTGAGTTTAGTTTATGAGAACATGTGAACGTATAAATGACTCATTAACAGGGCAATTCAAAAGCTAGATTTAAACATTGCTGAACGTTCTATTGGATAAAGACAGGCATTTATTTAATTGGAGAATGAGACATATGTGTCTATAGCCATGTGGCATGGTACAGGGTTCGTCACCACTACATTAACTGTGTGGTCTTTTGGAAAATGATATATTTAATTCCAAATCACTCAAACTCTGCAGCCTGTGCATTTAATTCAACCTGACTCTGTACACTTGGTCCACGATGATAAATGAAAGAGTAAACACTCTGATAGTAGAAAATTACCCACATATCAAAGTTTTCATAAGAAACACAAGTAGTAAAAGGCTTCTAACATCTACTGAAAGATCTCTCAAATTCTGAGAACTTGAGAAAGATGCTTCGAGTTAAAAACGGCAGCAAGGATTCATACATTCATTCTCATAGGCACTGTGTTAGATGCTTGTTGTATGCTGACACTGCAATTCCTATAATGTTTCTGGAAAGTAGGCACTGTTATTCCCACGTTAATGAGGGAAAAATTGAGTCTAGAAAAATCAGTAACAAAATCCGGATTTAAAAAACAAGGATTTATATCATTGCAAGTGGTAAGATGCCTGACCACTGTGCTGTACGCCTGCAGCTGAATAATAATGAATGTCAACTATGATTTAATATATACATAGTCACGGGATGTGGAGTACAGCATAGGGAATAGAGTCAATGGAATTGTAACAGCTATATACGATATCAGAGGGGTAGTAGATTGGAGGAGGGCGGTTATCACTTTGTGAGGGGTGTAAATATCTACTAACTATTACATTGTATTGTACACCTGAAACAAAAAAAAAAATTTGAAAAAACAAAACAAGTATTTAAAAGATTAGAATTCAAACCTGAATCTGTCTCACTCAAAAGTTTTTCACATTTCTATACTGTCTCTGGTTAAAATAATTTAATGGTGTGTGTGTGTGTTTGTGTGTGTGTGTGTGTGTGTGTGTGTGTGTGTGTTTTAAATACCTTCAAAATCCATAAAGTTTCTATAGCTTAGCTAAAAAGAATTCCTTTTTTCTTACTAAGTACTATAGAGCCCTGAATTCAGCTCTCTTAACAGCAAGTTATCAGATTATTATAAACCTTCAAGTTTCTGACTCACATCTACCACAGGAAGCCATTAGGGTCTAGATGAAGTTTATTCATTCATTTGCTCAGTAATTATTAAGAACCTACTATGTGCTACACATAGTCAGTGTCAGGCCTTGGGAGATAGTGCCCCTGCTATAATAAAGTTATTCATTAAAAAAAAATACAGCAACTTGAATTTGTATCTCTTCCCTTGTATTACAATCAATCATAGAATCATGAAATAACAATATTTTTTAGAAAGCAAAAACTCGCCTAGACAGAAATCAGGTGGCCAATCTTGGGTGAGGGGTAGACTTCCTAATTGTGATGACAAAGCTTGAAATCACGAAAGAGAAAGACTGAATGCTTTGACTTTGTACACGCTAAAAATATCGATATAAAAAAAAGTCACCATAAAATTACATGACACGCGCAAAACCAGGAAAGATATTTATAACTTATATCAGACCAATGATTTAAAAATGACAGAAAACAGGGCAAAGGACATAAAGAGCTATTTCAAGAAGTAAATTTAAAACGCCAATAAACCCATGGAACTGTGTCTTACTTGAACACAAGCAAGGACATGGAGATGAAATCAGTGATATGACCTTCTGCTCCTTAGACGGACACATATACAAACAGGTAACACCCAGCATGGATGGGCTGTGACCAGCGTCACTGCTTCATCTGGTGTTACTGTAGCCATTTTTTTTAACAATCCAATTGGAGAGACCACCTCACTGGCAAGGCATTTTTCATAGGCCCTGAAAACCTTCACCCTGTTTTGTCCTACAGAATAAATTCCAAGAGGAGGAGAAGTTAGGTGTGTGCGTGTGGGGAAGCGGGCATTTTTCTCTTTGCTAATCATCTCACAACACTCACTTTCGTGTGTTCCCTGCTGGAGCCTACATGCTGACAGATATGGAAAAGGAGAGGTATGTAATGATACATATACCTAAATATTTTCATAATTCAGAAGACCCTTCTCCCCGTTTCTCACCCACCCTGAATTTTCTGGTCACCAGGACTTAATCGCTAACATCAAGCAAAGCAACACTGTTTAAGTTGTCGATTATAAGTTTGAACACTGACGGCTAATGATTTTTTAAAGCTATTTTTATGTGTTCTGTGCAACAGAAATCCTTGTTGTTAGTTGTCTTCATTGGCATCATGCAACTGCTACGGCGGCAAACACTGCCAAGGTATCTTGAAGTACTTCTTTCTACTTTTCTGCTATGAAAAGCACAGTTCCACTTATCACAGTCTGGGGTCATACAATTTGAAGAACTACTCACTATATTATGATCACTTCAGCCAGAGGGGGCAAAGCCTTCTGTCAACTTATCGTCTACCCAAATGTTCAAAGTTATAATTAATTAGGAGGAAAGAATGTAGAGAACATAACATTTCAAAGATAAATCTAGTGATAGAGTAGTTCGGCATGTCATAATTTTTCTATTTCTATAGCAACTGCCAAATTCATGTCTGCCTACAAATTTGGGAAGTCATAGAAGGGGATAAAAAAAAAAAAAAATCTGGCAGTAAGCCAAAAAACGTATCTGACATTTCCATATTTGTTATAATGTGTCAAAAAAAAAAAAAAAAAAAAAAAGCTTCTACAATACTGTTGGACTCAGAGTGTTGAGAAGTACTGGACTCCTGAATATCTTTTCACCTCACTGTTTCCTGAGTGACTAGGAAGACATAGCATAGGTGATCCTGCTCTCACTTTCCCGGAACTCATCTTAGGTTCAAATAAATCATAGCATCATAGCACTTTATATATCTAGAAGGCCAAACTTTATTTCCCAGGCTTCCCTGTATCATGCCGGGTGCTCAGGAGAAAAACCCTGGCAATCAGGCTAATCTCTTTCCTCACTCCTCACATTCAGTCTATCTGTAAGTCCTCTCATGATGCCTCCTAAATAAAATCTACCTACAACCTATCACTACCTTCATTCCAAATAGTCTCTTTCAAGCCACCAATACATCTTGCCTTGATTATTACAACATTAGCTGAAGTCATCACTTCCATTTTTACCCCTAGACAAACCATTTCAAAACGTGTTTTAAAAGCAAAAATTGGATCACGTCAGTCACATGCCTAAAACCATGCAATGGTGGCCTCTGTCAGTTTCTCAGAACTCGGTTCTCCCTCTCTTCTCTTTCCTCACTAAGGATCAGACACACGGGCCTTCTTACTAGTCTTTTTTTAAATTATTATTAAAGTTTATTGGGGTGACAATGGTTAGTAAAACTACATTGGTTTCAGGTGTACAATTCTGTAATACATCATCTATGTATCACATTGTGTGTTCACCTCCCAGAGTCAGTTCTCCTTCCATGACCACATGTTTGATCCCATTTACCCTCATCTCCCACCCCCCTCCCCCCTCCCCCTCTGGTAACCACTAAACTATTGTCTGTGTCCCTGAGTTTTTGTCTTTCTTTCTTTGTCTTGTTCCTTTGTTACTTTCATTTTTATATCCCACATATCAGTGACATTAAATATTTACTAGTCTTTAAATAATCCCACCTTATTCCCAATTTAGCACTTTGGTGCTTTCTTTTCCTCCAGAATACATTCTTCCTAATTATTCATGTGACTAACTTACTTTCATCACTGAAGTCTCAGCTCATATTTTATGTCCCTTTAAAGAGATCTTCTGTCATTATCCCCGTTAAATAGTCCTTACCACTCACTCCCTCATCCACCATTTGCTGTCTCATCACTGTGCTTCATTTTCTTCAGAGCACTTAGCACTACTTAAATTACCTTATTTGTTATTTATGTAACCATTCAGTGCCGGGCTCCTTCACACTAGAATGCAGCTTCCCTCAAAGCAGAGGCCTCTTCTGTTTTTGTTTTCCTTTGTTTTCCATGGCTGTATTCCACCTCTACAACGTGTCTGGGATATACTAAGTGCTCAAGAAAGAAATACTGATGAAATAAATGATGCCCTTAATGTGACCCATGGAAATCACCCTCACAGAGCTTATAAAAATGGACTAAAGTTTTGCTCCTAATAAATAGAAACAGGATGGAAATCCAGATCCTCTGACTCATATCCCGGTGCCCTTGTAGCCAACCAGACCGCCTTTTCTATTGCTTGAGTCATATTAGCATTCTTATTTGTTGGAAAATTGAAGAGCTATAGAAGCAGTCCAGAGAGATAAGAAGGAAATGGAAAAATACAGCCTTAAGCCAAACATCCCTGAACTTTTGACTATCATGTTTCAAGTTGTTGTTCTTTTAAAAATTTTAACTCTTAGGAAGGGTGATTTAAAATCCTTGATAGGAGAGTGGAAAAGATGATGGTAAAATATATTCCCCACATTCATATTCACTAAAAACAGAATTCTAAAGAAATGGAAGGAAGAGATTTTATAGCTGAGCAGCACTGCCGTGCAAAAGAGAGCCCCTGCTGATGTTCTGGGTGCCCTTTCCAAGGAATAGCCCTACACCAGTAGTTCCATAGTCCACCCCAGTTACAAGTGAGTCTCACTCAAGCCTAACTCCAGTCACCTGAATAAGAGGTGACTCCTTCCAATGGCACATTGCTTAGAATGAGAATGTCAATAGAAGACAACGTTGTAAACGTTATATGGCTTTTTATAAAGGTGAGGATGGGATATAATCATCATCTATTATGATTTTCTGTCTAGCACCCCTCTTTCAACTGGACAACTGCCCACTCCTTATCCCATGTGACCCAGGTGGGACTGTCAATCACAATGCCTTTTCTGCCCTCTGGTAAAAAAGCATGACCTTTGATCTGGATTTCATCCATGATGCTTTCTCATCTTTTAGACTACAGTTATTAGCCTCATGGGTAGGCATTTGACCAAAGAGGTCCAAACAGGTAACTCTTGAGACTTTGACAAATTCTACAGGAGGGTGCTTCTTTATATCTTTCTTGAAATCAATGAACATATGAGCCTGGAGCCTCCCTAGGCCAATATGAAGAAAGCCTCAAGAATAAAGATAAGAACATAGGAGCAGAGCTCAGTGATGCCCAGAGAGAGATGAAAACATCAGGATCTGAACTCTGGGACCCCAGTGTCCCTAAATTCAAATGTATCCCTCTTGGACTTACCAAGTTTGTAAACAGGAAAACACATTTCCCCCCGCTTATCTGTACTGTGGTTTCTATTGCTTGCAATTGAAGAATTTTGACCATGTATGTGGTTTTGTAAATAGGATGACACTGTACATTAAAAGAAGAGCATATTTTTGAACATGGAAATGTTAAAATTCTATTTAGTATGATTTCTAGTGGTGCAACCTGCCTTTCGTCCTTAGCACTTGCTTGTAGGTAGCTTTATTCCATTCAATATATTGGCTATTTGACTTAAGGTACTTATTCACTTATTGTAAATTCCCAGGCTGAAATCAAGTCAGATAAATTAGTAGTATCTGTACAATCACTGTATTTACAAGGATCATATATAAAATTTTACTGAAAAGAAACACAAAAAAAATATTATATGTGATTTTTTTGAATATTTGGAAAAGGAATTATATAATTCCTTGTCTAGAACACATTTTCAGGAACATATTTTCGTGGTTGCAGGACTCAGGAAAGGTGATCTTCAATTTAATTCTAACAGACGAAGCTCAATTTCATCAGGAAAGATAATTATAAATCCTGATGATAAATCTCCCAGAGGAGTTTGCTTATTCAACACTTCGAGGCAACCAGTGTTCTGCCCTCAATTTTATTTTTATTGTTTTTGAATGATTAATATACAGACATTGACTAATAATTTCTCTTTTTTTTCCAAAATTGGATTGCATTGTTATTGATGGATTTAGAAATGGAACTTGAACATATATTATCATAACTATAGAGCTTAAAACATTAAGCTAATGGGGCAAAAAAACAACAACAACATGTAAATAAATCTAAAGCTCAACTTCAAAATAAGAATTATGTATGACTCTTTTGACAACAGATGACAAATCCTTATTGGTAGTGGTACTCAGGCATTTATAAAAGTCTCATCCAACTAGGAAAGTAGAGGGGATAGAAACTACAACCAGATCCTCTTTTATGAGCTCTCAATTTTCCAAACAAATCAGGTATAAGGGAAATGATGGGAACAATGTCCCTTCCAATAAAAGATTGACTTAAAATGGATTTTCTGGTACAATTCCAAAGATAAAGTGTGTGTGCAATTGAAACCTAGGGAGGAGACTCCAGTGCCTTGGGCTCTAGAAGGATTCTTGAGCTCTCTGTCCATAAGCCAAATGCTATTTTAAAGGATAATCAAGATTACATTATAGAGATTTTCCTGAAGTGAAAATAATGCTAGAGGTTGACACGACCTCTGTCTCTTTGGAGAAGTTCATTAGGATTTTATATGATGGGTGCAAGGGGTACAGTTTTTCCTTAAAAGGAATGGGCGGCCAAGGGTATATTTTCCTTCAGTATCAGATAATACACTAGAGGAAGTGAGAACAATGTAATTAATAATGATATTAAGAATCCATCTCATCTGTGCCCCTTTAACCCAGTAGAGAGACTATTACAGCACAGTGACAAGGACACACACTATTTAAAACAGGTATTTGAAAGAATCCTCTACCACCATAAATTCAACCCAGTGTTATTATCTTCTTTTTAATTTTTATTTTCAAATCCTCAGTTGTAATCAAGCAGAATGCCTTCAAGAAATAAGGTCATCTCATGGTTACAACACCAGATGGTGGTCAACAATCAGAATTCAAGTTCCTAGTACTATACAACTAACATTCAGATTACTTATGGGTCTCAATTTTTTCAACCATAAAATAAAGTCGACATAATGATTTTTTAAATGTCCTTTATGTTCTAAAAGTGGCCTCATTCTATAATCTGTACAGGCATTGTAGGGCCATTTAATAAGTAGAACACAGAGAGATATTTTGTTCTATAACTTAATTTAAACACACCAACAAAAAATAATCTAACAGAAGATGAAAGGGTTTTAAACTAAGGGAACTTATTTGTTCTTTTTCTCAGATCTTTTAAGGTTTAGACTCTGGCAGTGGGGGAGAAAGGGGTCTTCTCCCTCCACATTCTTCTCAGTCTCACTTTCTTTTAGCCCACCCAAGGACTAAAAATGCAATAATATTTAAAAATCCTGACTAGTTAAAATTCCTAAATGAATTGGAAGATGGCTTTCATTTGCATGGAACACCTTGCATATTGGCATAAGTGGATTGTGCATGTTTATTTGTATGTGGTAACTTTGAATAATGTGTTAGTTTTGTGTAGATTTGCTTTCTTCATCAATTCATTACATATATGTGTGTGTGTGTGTGTATATATATATATATATATATATATATATATATGATATTTCAGATAACTGACCCAGTTTGATTATACATATTCATTTATCTAAGTATTTATAAATAAATTTTTAAAAATTCTACCACTATAGGAGATGAAAGCTTGATGGAATAAGGTATTTCCATAGTTTAAAAGTATTGTTCTTATTAATTACAGAAAGAAGGAACCAAGTAGCTCTATCTATACAGTGGAAATAGCTGATGGACACTACCTTAACCAGACGGTCAAAGTTAACACCACTAGTAATGAAATACACTGACTTTACTTCCTTCTCATAGAGAGAAAACATCACCTGTGTGGCGTTCCTGCCCAGAATGCATAATATGAATCTCATCATGAGGAAACATCAGACACATTCAAATGACTGGCCTGTATGCTTCCAAAATTTCAAAGTCACAAAAAACGAAGAGCTGGGAAACTGCTGCAGATTAAAGGATAATAAATAGATGTAACAACTAAATGGAATGTATGATCCTGAATTGCATCCTGGACTAAGAATAAAAATAGTCATAAAGGACGTTTTGGGGGCAATTGGTGATATTTGATTACAGACTAAGGATTAAATAATATTTAATATTGCAACAATATTAAATTTCCTGATACACACACGTACACACACACAGACACACACACACGTTGTTTGACAGAGTATGCTTGTACTTTGGAAATACAGATAAAAGGGCATCATCATGTTTGCAACTTACCCTCCTCTAAATGGTCAAATGATGAACAAAAAAAATCTATGTAATGTGTGGAGAGAGGTGGGGACAGAGAATATAAGGCAAATTGAACAAAATATCATCCATTAGTAATTTTGGCTACAGTAGTTCTTTGCATCATTTTTACAACTTATATCAAACTTAATATTTAACTTAAATATTTACTAAAATATCTACCATTGAAACAATGTTGGTCACTGAGATACTCTTTGAAGAATTAAATACTCCTGCCTCACCAAAAAACAAAACCAAAAAAATGCTAACATAAAGGAAAAGGCACAACTTTACCCAATATTATTCTCAAACTGGAACAGGATACTACAATATTGAGTATAAACTCAGCTCAAGGCCATCTCTGAAAGGCAACTTAATTGGGGAGAAATAAACATTTCAGGCATCAAATAAACATTTAGGTCACTTTCTCAGAAAATAAAAATAAGTCTCCCCAGTGAATCAAGAAAAAGATTTGAATCCCAGGGGTGCCTCTTTTGTCCTCCTCATCTCCCTCATGACTGTCCTCTGTCGGCACCATCCCTACTCTAGCACAACTCAGTCCTAGGTATAAACATAAGTTTTCAGTAAACTGGAGTTCGTTTGCTACATTCCCGGGAACTCTTAAATGTGAAATCCAGTGACTGAACATGAGCTGGTTGTAGCTAGTAGTAAGAGAAGCAATCAGTCTTAGCAAGTAAAGGCCATACCTACCCGCCTCCAACATGTCTGATCAAATGTAACCTTGAAAAGATCTGCAGTCATTGCTACAGTATCTCTGTCAGAATGAACAGATGTAGAATTTTGGAATTAGGTAACATTTAGCTAGAATGTTTGTTCTCGCACCATGAACCTTTAGCAATATACTTAACTTTATGGACGTCAGATTGTTCTTCTGTTAAATTTGGATAATGATATTTAACTTGGAGAATTGCAATAATACATGATAATAAAGGCTTGCATTTCCTGGACATATGGACCTTGTGCTAGCACTGTGCTATTCATGTGCACAAATTATCTCATTTAATGTCGCAGGCATCCCTATCTGACAGCTTCAGTTATTACCCTCCATTTCCTAAGTGAGTTAAGTAACTTTTCCAAGGTCACACTCACTCTGCTAAGAAGCAAAGCACGGTGCCAAACCCCAAAATATATGGCTCCAAATAGGCAATGTGGATTAGTGGTTAGGCTGTAGCATTAACAGAACTATATTCCCTGGGTCCAAATCCTTGTTCTAGCACCTCTAGCACTTTGTAATGCCACCGTGTTGAACAAGGCATTTAACTCCCCATGCCTCAGTTTTTCCAAAATAATAGTAACAGTTACATTTCTTATGAAGAGCAAATGAATACATACACATACACATACACACACATATGTATATATACTCACACACACACATTGATGATTCATTCATTGACTCTACACACACACACACACACACACAGATCTTAGATCATATGTATTTTGATATTTTAATAAAATTATATTTAATATTTAAACATATGTAAATAAATATATACTATTTATATTTTAAATATTTAAAATATATTTTAACTATATAAACATATTTATGTATTACATATTTATGTTACATATTACATAAGTTTGGTACTATATATATAGTTATATTTGGAACAGAGCTAGCATGATCTAAGAGTTCATAAGAGTTATTGATTGTTATATGTAAAATACATAACAGCTGGTAGGCTATCAATAAATGCTATTATTACTTGTAATATTATAATAAATTCAATTGAGAGAAGCTACCTAATATTTAATAATAAATTCAATTGAGAGAAGCTACCTAATATTTAAGTTGTGGAAGTCGGAAAAAAATCCCTGCAGCTATGAAGATAACACTACATAGATTTACATTATTCCAGTGCATTAATTTAACATCTATTGAGCCAAATGCAGACGCTCTAGCACAGAAGACTCTGTCTGTGATTAAATAAAAGTTACAATAGACAGTAATTGTTTTGAATGCCGTGTGACATTTTTTAAGTTCTTTAAATGTTCTCAACAGCATACTATGTAACTTTAAATGATCAACTCTTATATAGTAACTGGAGTACAGTCTTAACTCATTTAACATTTCTTAGATAGCTAAGGGCTTCCACATCGGCTAAGCATACAGATTTTTATGGAGCTATTTTGTAGCTGCTTTGGAGTTTTCTTTTTAATACCTCTATATAATTATAATTAGTTCAGAAGGACCAGTAACACTGAGATAATTGTGCATAAATTAATTGCTAAAGGGCACAATTAACTTTTTATTAACGTTTGCAATAATAAACATTCAGCTTGGTTTCTAATATTTCAAAAATTATATTCCATATTTTAATTGCTCCTATATTAAGTTTTATTACTTAATGTCCTTGAATATTTGCCTTGGGGGCCAAAGCAAGCATTCCAACATGCTTAATCCAAAAGAAAACCTGTGTTCAATTAAACAATGTGAGTCAAACAAGCCACTGACCCCAATCTCCAACTGCCATCCATGGGCAAGGAAGAAGAGTTCCTTCACAGGAAACTTCTCCATGGGCAGACAAGCCTGTGACAAAAGTCATGTTTTCATAAAATGATATAATGTACTTCTTTTAGGAAACAGATTTTTTTTTTTAACTATAGAAATTAAGCATCACCTTACAACTCAATGTGTTCAATCCTGAATTAGGATTCATCAAGGATGTGATAGGAGTTGTTCATTTTCAGGGCTCACAGTGGAAGCCGTCATGACTTGGGGTAGCCACCCCCCAATTTAAAAAAAAAATTATGCTTAATTCCTCCAAGGGGAATGAATCCTCGAATCTGTTTTGAGGTTACAACTCTGGCTACAAAACACTGGGAGCCAACCATGAGAAGAGAGATGGGGCCTCAAGGTTAGTGAGTGACTTTCACGTAATCCTGCTATTTTCAGTAAAATCCCTTCACCTCACTGTCACTTCCACCTGAGGTTTCTGAATCCAAAGCCTCTCGTTAATGATGTTATTAAATATTTAGATACAAATCCCCTTAATCAGGAGGCATTTATATAACTGGCTGATTTCATGATCGACTATATTTTCGACTTTTGGAATCACTCCCCCAATGGCTTCTATTTTGAGGTCTCTTAAATTTGGTTACTCCAAGGGTGTCGAGTGGAAAAGCCTTTAAATATGAAAGCTCTCTAAGCTGTTCTCAGAGCCAGGATTCACAGGGAACCTTCTCCAGGCACAAGTTGGGCTTGCAGCAGGCCTCAGAGATAAGACTGCTCTGAAGAGGGAAGATGAGAGAGAAGCTGGAGCCTTTGGGATCCAAGAGGAGAAGATGAACAGGGGGCCAACTGAGGCCTCGGAAATGTCCTAAGTGTCCAGCAGTAGAAACATGGAATAGGATTCACCACCTACAGCCATCCAGGGAGTGCCTTGAAGGTACTAACTGGCACTTTTGGGCAAGTCTGCTGGTTTCATTTTATGTTTCAGTGAAAAAAAAAAAAATCAAGTTAAAAAAAGTACATATTTATGAAAAGATTTCCATGCTATATTCTTAAATGGAAAAGGCAAATTGCAAAACTCTATGTATATTGTGATTTCATTTTCTGTCAGAAAATAATTTATGATTATATGTATGAAGGTATGCAGAAGAAATATCTTAACTTTCAGGAGAGGGATTGGGGTTAGGGTGAGGTGAGGAAATGGAGCCTTTTCCTTTTTTTACTTATTTTTATTGTATATTACTTGTTTTACTTTATTTTATTCTTCAAGATCATTTCTGTGTACGAGAAATATAAAGTGAGCCACACATGGGAGTCACATATATGATTTTAAATTTGTAATAGTCACATTAAAAAAAAGAAAACAGGTAAGATTTATCTTAATGATATATATTATTTAATGTAATATATCAAAGCATGTATTATTTAATGTAATATATCAAAGTATTATCTCAACATGCAATCAATATAAAAGTATTACTGAGATACTGTATATGATTTTTCATACAAAATTTTAAAAATCCATTGTGCATTTTATACTTACAGCATCTATCAGTTTAGACTAGCCACATTTCAAGTGCTTACCAGTGTTCTGTGGCTAATAGCTACCAGATTGGAGAATGCAAATTCATACTATTTAAATCATTACCATGAATATGTATTTTTATAAAAATATGAATGAAAGCATATACTGAAAATGGCTATGTCCAGGCAAAATAGCTAAATGTCTTAACTAGCCTATTTCTTTATATTGATTAGAATATATCTACAGCAGATCACTTTCTCATTATCTCATTAAGTTAATCAAAACAGATCACTTTCTCTGCAAGGTCTAACCCACCTTGATACCACGTAACAGTATCACTTTTAAATGTCTTTCAACTTAAGTGCCTGATCCAAAAAACATGCACAGTACTCATTAATATTGATAAATATTGAAGAAGGAAATAAATCACAATGCCTGTGCTTCATAAATAGCATGGAATAGTGAAAAATGCTACTATTCCTGAGAGGCATGAGGCAAATTGCAGTGTAGTTAGCAAGAGCAATACTAGGTCACTTGGGAAGAAACATCGGCTGGTCTCAGTCTGAAACAGAAAAATGAACGTGAGCAGAACCTGGCCTAGAACAGGCAGAAAAGTTGACACGACTAAATGATGAGTCACTCGTTTCTCGCCTCCTGAAGAGACAGTTAATCTCACCGTCAATAAGAGAGAGATTCCTTCACACTCTGCACTGAATATTAAACAAGTGCAAACGTTACTTTCCTTTGTTATCACTTTCTGTGAATTTAGCCACCAGTGGAAAAGTCACTAAAACTCGGGAATGTTCC
Organism: Rhinolophus sinicus; assembly: GCF_057876585.1. Classification (NCBI taxonomy): domain Eukaryota; kingdom Metazoa; phylum Chordata; class Mammalia; order Chiroptera; family Rhinolophidae; genus Rhinolophus; species Rhinolophus sinicus. The sequence goes on along the minus strand of NC_142508.1, from coordinate 58,927,982 downwards.
CATTGAGACTATTTTCCCAGGTGCCCAGAGCAATCTGCTGTACTATAATGGACAGCCACCTTCTTCTTCCGAAGAAATAACTCTTCCCTAACAGCAGTGCAAAGCTAAGGAAAAAAAGCAAAGTGGACAGAGGTTCTCAAGATCTCCAAGAAGCCACTTGACTTTATTCACTGTTTCAAACTCAAAGCCCTGTAGTTACCCAGAAAATATAAGAAGAGAGCATTTTGGTACTCCTAGGTTTCCTCCATTGTAAGACGATCATGGCTGTGGTACCATCTTCCCACTGAAGCCCACTTGACTCATAGAAAGATGGGGGGAGGTGACCCCTTACAATCACTATACACATTCACACACACCACATAATAGGTTCAATGCACTTACACACACGCACGCCCATACCACACAAAAGTCACACAGATGCACACCACAAACACATTCATACAAACTCACATTTACACCAATGTACAAGTATTCATGGGTATTCAATATTAAATTTAAATTATATTGCTGTTTTACTGAGTCACTCTCATTAGTAAATGTAAGATGAGAGCTTGTTCAATATGTAAAACAAAAATTTTAAAAACCTTATTTCTAGGTTATTTGTATTTATTTTTCTTTTTGTTAATATTTTTCATAGCTTTTTAGTTTTGCTGTCTTGCTATCCTATTTGTTCTATTTTTTAAGTATAATAGTTGGGAAGAAACAAAAATTTCATCCTTCAGAAAAATCTTAGCATAAGCTTAATTGTTTACTTAAAGTAACTGACTTATCATATACCAGGGGTGCCAAAAAAATGTATACAAGTGGACATTTGGTCAACGTTGCTCATGCAGTAGTTCGCCATAATCAGAAGTGTCTGGACACTGGTGGTAACCACTTTGAGCACTTCTTGTAACTACAGAAGTCAAACATGACTTGTGTTCATCTTTTGTATCAGTGTATGTTGAGTATTACAATTTTAATACAGTTTTCCTTTCTTAAAATGTGTATACATTTTTTAGCACACTTTGTATATGATATATGATAGTAAGTACACATAAAATAACATACCATGTTTCCCCGAAAATAAGACCTAGCCAGACGATCAGCTCTATTGCATCTTTTGGAGCAAAAATTAAGACCTGGTATTATATTATATTATATGTTATATTATACCCGGTATTATATTATATTATATTATATTATATTATATTATATTATATTATATTATATTATATTATATTATATTATATTAAATCCTGTCTTATAGTATAGTAAAATAAGTCTGGGTCTTATATTAATTTTTGCTCCAAAAGACACATTAGAGCTGATTGCCCGGTGAGGTCTTACTTTTGGGGAAACATGGTATATAACTATATATAATACGTATCAAAAAGAACAAAATAATTCTTCTACTCAACTTGGAATGCTGACAAGCTAGAACCTTTTTCTTCATCTTTCTTTTTTAAGGAAAAAAGCACCTCTGTTCTTAACTTGCTCATCAAAACTTTTTTCCAAGTTACTTCAGCAACATCAGCTCTGTTACCATGTAAGAAATCTTTGATCATCTGAAAAGCCACCTTATTTCAGAACATGACAAGGCTCACAACACAAACACTGTAAGGACCATGTGAATGACATGATGTTTTCACACATTGGTCTCTAAACATGATCTGCATCAACTATGGAGGATTCTGTATGTTGTGGTTTGTTGTTTTCATCAACATTTCTCTTTGGATCCTCAAGACTCAGTGGAAGCATGTGCTCTTCTCTTTCTGACAGATGAATGTGAAAATGCCTGTATCAAAAGGATGATTCCATTTTGTCTACTGATATTTCACTTCCACTACACAAACCCCACCAATGGATACTGTCCTCCTTTTTTCTGTGTCTCTTCTATATCTTGACCAATCTTTCATCTGAAAGGAGATAGAATGCATGTATGTAATGTGTGAAGGATACAAGAAGTTGAACTTTCTATTTGGATGACAGTTGGACTGACATGGCTGGATAAAGTTTATCTAGGAATTTCCCTCTTCTTACCACAAACTGATGCCAGACTGATATTTTATATCCACGTATACTGTTGATGTTAGGTAGTATACTAGTCATGTAAAAGCCCCATTCCATATTATCTGGGATGTATTTATGACAGGCTTTCAAATACTTCAAAGAAATCACTGTTAGCCTAATTTTATTCAAATAATTTTCCCTCTATATACGAAAAATGCAAAACAAAATTCAATAAGGTTATCTTATTGGAAGCTGAAGACTGGCAAACCCATTCTGCAGGTAGAAGATAAAGGAGTAAAGCAAAGGAAACTCAGTGGGCTCATTCTCAGAAATGATCTTCACAATTTGAGTTCTGTACGCTCTGTCAAGGACTATAAGAGCCCCTGTACAAGATAACTCTAAAATGGCAGGCAAATCCAAATTAACTTAATGAGATCCAATCTTACTAATTATTAATCAAATAAATTAATATATTCAGAACAGTAATTAAACAGACACTGCTCCCTCACAAAGGTTTCTCTACATTTGTACATTGAGTTAAATATATGTATATTTAAAGATATAGATATATCTTTACATATCTATATTTATATCTAGAATGATGATGTGGGTTCTAAAAACAAAAAATATAATGCTGCTCTCCAAAGCTATTATTACATAGAGATATAGATGAAGATACAAGAAATATACACATATATTGATAAACAGTATATGTAGCTATGTGAAATACGTGTGTGTATGTATATATATATGTGTGTGTGTGTATATATATATATATATATATATATATATATATACACATATACATATATGTGTGTGTGTGTATATATATATATATTTTTTTTCAATATACATATATAGTCAGTTGTACACATCATGACCATAACTTAAAAATGACTGTAGCCAACTTTCTGGTAGAAAGAAAGAAAACAACATTTTTCCGAGCACTGACTATGTGCAAAGTATTGCTAAGATTTTTCCCATGTGTAATTTCATTAAATTCTCGAAAGTTCCTGCAAGCAAAATGGTAAAAGTAAGAAACTTGGCAAACTCTCTTCCCAGCAAAACAATTCACTTGATGAGAATTTTTTAAATGATTTTAATTCTCTGAAAATTGTCCTGAGAGCATACAGCAAAGAGAGAAACATTGTTTCAACGAGCAGGAAAGCCTTACTGGTACAATGGACTGACACGCAAATTCTGACCAAAGACTGAACGAGAAGCAACGCTGAAGCAGAGGGAACTTCTAGGAAGCAGGTTTCAGAACTAAAGTGCACTTGTTCATGGATGTCTGGAAGACAATATGACCAAGCTTATGTCCCCTCAGGAGCTAGCAGAGAGGGACCTTCCAAGCTCACAGACCCTGGCTGAAGATAAGGAAGGAAATGTAAACCCCCTGAACTACGATAGTTCACAAGCCACAGTCACATCCGATGGTAAAGGGTGAAAAATATAAATGGCAGAGTCCTTAAGCACAACGCTGGACAATAATTGGCTTAGTCCACCCTAGGCAGCCGGGCTCAAGGATAATGACAAGGGAGTAAACCAATCTGAGCAGGGACAAGAGATACTGCAGACTGGGTGGGGGAAACAGACTTCCCAGAATTCCTTCAGGCAAGTCCCTAAGTTAGTCAACAAACAACAGAGCAAGAAATAAGCAGGCAATAAAAACAGCCTTTGAAGGGACCCATATTGTCAACAGCCTCTCTCTGTGAGTTGGCATTAGAAGAGATCTCAAAAGTACTACAGCAAAGTTCAGTGGCAAGGTCTCTATCCCCAAACATCATATGAGAAAGGGGAAACCTTCACACAAAAGAACTGCAGTTCCAATGGAGACTCAACCAGAGATAAGAGATGATAAAGGGAAGGTTTCCTTTCTAAGCTGTGCTCACAGCTTCATCTTACAATCCAATTCCCACTTTTTCTTCTGCGAGGAATTTGTTTGTTGTTGTTTTCAACCTACGTTTTCTTCAGACACTATACTTCCAGTAACTTAAAAGGATTTGGATTAAAAACTGCATTTTAAACAGGAAAACAAGAAAACACATTTCATTACATATTAATGTTATATACTACACATTTTATTTATATATATATATTTATACACACACACACACACACACACACACACACACACACACACAAACACACGCATACCTAAAGTCATCAATAAAAATATTTCTAACCAGCCTTTTTAATTGTGTGGGGGTCAATTATCCTGACAAATATGAGAAAACTACTTAAACCCTTCTTCTGAAATTTTTAGATCTCTCTGGAACACTGAGCTGAAATCCTAACATTTTCTTTTTGCACAGTGCTTAAGGCCAGTTTCTCTGGTCTATTAACTGACTTGT